>NC_132883.1:7111914-7411914 GCF_030463535.1 Salminus brasiliensis
CATGGCAATTGGGACCTGGGCCAGGAAGTACAGATACTGCAGGACTGGACTCTGCCGGACAGACACACACACACAGAACACACTGATTACGATCACAGCTGAAGGTGTTAGACAGGAGTGATTGCCAGGAGTCTGAAGTATTTTGTTGTGTTTTCATGGTAAGATGAGATAGCTAGGTAAGAAGCAGGATTAGAACCAAACCAGACCTGGTCTTTAGAACATTTGTCCTCCTTCTTTGATGCAAGAGGAAGTGCTATTGCACTACAGCATGTGTTTAAAGGCCACACCATTTTTTGTGCCCCAGCTGGCCGCTCTCTTGTCAGTTCTAATAAGATGTATGGCTAGTGTGGAGCCCCCTGCTGGTGTGGGCAGGGAGCACACTGACCTTCTTGAGGTTAAGGCCGTGAGAGATGTTGTCAGCGGTCATGAAGCAGGCCAGCAGGTGAGTGACCGCTCCAGCCTCTCCACAGTGAGGCCTGAACTGGAACGTGTTCAGTCCTCTCTCTCTGGAAATAACACAAATGCACAAATACATTTTTGGGGCGGAGCAGCTTTAGTGATGTGCAGCAGTTTAAAAACTTTACATTGAAATTGTAGGTTTTTTTGGTGGTATAAAGGAATACGGCAGGTTCAATAAAAAAAATGATCAGTATAATAAACATGGTGATGTGATTTTACTGTGTTTAAATGTTGTCTTTTCTCTGGAGTAACTTTCTGAGCTCACAGTTTACAGATACAGGAACTTATTGACTTATTATCCTTCATTAGAAAGATTCTTGAACATTAGACTGTTCGTCTCATCAGGAATGGTTTACCTGTACACAGCTTTTGATTTGACATATAGTTTCTGCATAATTGTTGGTATACTTTCCTCCCATAGAAATGAATGACTGACCTTTGTGGGCACAGGCTTGCCACCCCTTTATCATCATCTTTATACTAGCAACTAGCCACACAGATATCACGGATATAGCAAAACCATTGCAACGGCCTGAGATACAATAGGAACTGCTTTGCCAACACCACAGTAAACACTTACAACAACCAACTGTTTTTTGGCTCATGTCAGTGATTATACTGACGTTTTTAAAAATTGTGGACTCCCTGACATTATGTTGAGAACCACAGTTTTACAGATTCATTCAATGCGCTGTGCATAGCTGTTGAGGGACACCTTTTTATTTTCACCCAATTTTCCTCTCCAGTTTTAGATAGACAATTACTCGACCCACTTGTTAGTACTCTCCCCCATCACATGTAATGCCCCTGGGAGGGTGAGGACTGACAGATGCAGCATAACTGGGCAACCAACATGCTCAAAGGAAAAGCTCCAGGTACCTAGCTCTGATGCCTTGGCTGGCAGCATCACACTGAAGTGATGTGGAGAAAGAGAGAGAGCCATCTACCCATCTGGAGAGAGCAAGGCCAATTGTGCTCTCTCAGGCTCCGGCTGCTGATGGCAGACCCAGGATTCTAACCAGTGATCCTTGGGTTATAGTAGCAGCTCCTTAGTTAGCTGGACCACTCAGAGCCCCCAAGAACCTCCTTTGTTCTTTAATATTTTTTTTCAGATTTTTACCCATTTTCTCCCTAATTTGAATCATAATTACCCAACCTGTACATACTCTCCCCACATCGCATGCAATGCTCCCGATACTAGTGAGGTTGAAGACCAACACATGCCCCCTCTGACACGTGCACAGCCAGCCAACACCTCTTTTCCGAACTGCCATTGATGCGACATCACCAGTCAACCAATGCGCTTGGAGTTAAGCACTGTATACCCGGCTCCAATACATTGACTCGCAGACGCCAGTGACGACCAGCACTGCACATTAATGGGGAAAGAGAGCCACCTACCTACCCTGGAGCTCAAGGCCAACTGTGCTTTCTTGGGGCCCCGATGGTCGATAGCTTGCATGATCGATATTTGAACCTCAGATTATAGTGACAGCGCCTCGGGGCCCCCAGGACCTTCTTTGCAAATGTTAACTTCTGACTCTTTACTTACTTGCGAAGCTGATTGAGTCTGGCGATGTTGGCATACATGTAGTAGATGTAGTAAGTGTAAGATGGGTTCTTCGCTATGTCCCACTTTTCAGGCTTGGGACTCTTGGTGGAGAACATGTGTCCACTGTGCTTAGATTCATCATCTACGCTGTCAAAGCCTGTGACCTGTGGAAAGGGCAAAGGAGAGAAAAAAGGAGGGATTGATGTTTGTCTGTTGAGAAAGAAACAGCAGAGGAGTAGATGGACGTACTGTGGATTGCGATTATGTGAGAGTTTCCTTTCTATATTTTACACAAATTAGGGTTTTAGATGGTCACTCACATGCTTCAGGAAAATGCTGAGTTCAGGATTGGACTGGGGTTCGATGGTGGCCTGGAAAACGGGGAGGAAGATGTTCTCCAGCATTTTTCCAAAGTGTGGCACAAAGTTCCTGCCTCTGAAAATGTCACTAGACGAGGGGAAACAGAATCAAGGTAAAGTAGTGTAGATAAAAGCTAGGGATAGATGTTTGTGGTAGAAAACCTACACTGTATGGATAAAGTATTTGGACACCTGCTCATTCATTGTTTCTTCTGAAATCAAGGGTATTAAAAAAGAGCTTATCCTGCTTTTGTTGGAGTAACTGTCTCTACTGTCCAGGGAAGATGGCTTTCTACAAAATTTTGGAGGAGCACTGCTGTGAGGATTTTACTGCATTTAGCAACAAGAGTGTTAGTGAGGTCAGGATGTTGTATGATCACCTCCCCACCTCATCCCCAACTCAATATTATTATGATATTAAATATTATGATATCAAAATTATCGGATGGAGCATCACCTATCATTCCAGAGAGCACAGTTCTTTCACTGCTCCACAGCTCAATGCTGGGGGGCTTTATCCCCTTCTAGCCCACACCAGGCATTAGGCAGCATGGTGCCAATAGGTTCATGTTTATCTGCTCCAGAGTCCTATTCTATTGACAGTACTTCTCTACAGGGAATAGACTGGAATCCTGTGTGTGTGCATTTGCACATCCATATCAGCAATGGGTACAAGTAGCTGAATGCATTCATTAGATAGGGTGTCCACAAACATTTGGACATATAGTGTAGATTAAAGGGGTCATATCATATCGAAAACATACTAGATTCTGGGGACTTGAATCATCCACTTCAGGTTAGGGGAGTACACCCTGTGCTTGTTGAACCAGCTGGAGAGCTTTGTCCACTCATTGGGATTGCAGCCATAAATGGACAGACGAGGCTCAGCATACTGGTACTTGGCGTCCTCAAGGTCACTAGCCACTTCCTGGAGTCATAAAGATTCACAATGATTAGTGGCTTTCCAAGTCATGACAAGGAAATAAGACACTGTGCTTTAACCTTCGAAAGCCTAGACTTATTTTTACGCTACAGTTTGCTGGTGCACTTCCAAGGGAAAAATGGTCATTTTGCTAAGTACTAGGTTCAGCGAGTTTGAGCAGCAGGAATACAAGCACTCAGTCAGTCTGGGGATTTGAACCCATGACCTTCTGGTTGTGGCACTTTAATTACATTTCTGTTCGATTTTACATTCTGTGCACATCTTTAATTCTATATAACATCAAAAATGTGAAACTCTTCTATGTACAAACACAAACGGGGTATCAGTTCACGTAGCTGATTCTGCCCTTTCAGCAGAATGGATCTGCTTGCTTCAATAAGCTCCAAGTAAGGATTAACTAGTCAAGTCAAGAGGCTTTATTGTCATTTCAACCATATACACAGTACACAGTGAAACGAAACAACGTGCCTCCAGGACTGTGGTGCAACACACAACACAGTACAGACAGAACAAGTGCATACAGACAGTACAACACAATGCAGACAGTACAGACAGACGAGTGCAGACGAGAAAGTGTGTGGGCAGGATACAGTTAATTAAAAAATCAGACAGACTGAGCTTTGATTGAGGTTGTACTACAAGTGGGGAATCAGCCAGAAAACAGTAGAGTGCAGCACAGGTTACTGTGGTGCTCGAGCAGCTACATTTAATTAATAAGTGCAAAATGCAATGTGCAGAAACTATGTGCAAAAGAGTCCAATAACACAGTGAGGCAGTATTTAGTGCAACAATGCTTTCATGTTGTCTGGGATTTACATATTGAGTGAATGAGTGTGTGTGTGTGTGTTTTGTTATCTCTGCCCTGTGTTATAGGGCACTGTTCCAAGCTCATATTGAATGTAGAACTGGACAGTAAAGCTGGACCTGTGGGAGCACAGTGTACCTTCAAGCCCTTACCTTGATGATAGTAGCAAAGTACTCTCCTGAAATGTGGTTCTCGGTCTTCAGATAAAGGTCACGCAGCTCACTGGCACCCACAGGGTTGTACTTGGCATTGAACTTATCAAAGCGCTGGAAGGTCTGTCTGCCCTACAGGATCGAGCATGTCACAAAACAAATGTCAGTGATGTAGGTATAATCAGTTTGGCTGATGCAGTAAGTGTGGTGCATTTTCTGTACTATCAGGCTGGTATAACAACCCTTAAACCCCTTAAACCACCTGAGTCAGCGGTTTTTCCTTCCTAAAATGCAAAATTTGAAGTCTTAAATGTTTACCTACTAAATAAAATTGGCTATATAGAATGAGGTTTAGAGTATGATGATGCACATAGTCATAATTTTATTATTTATGATGTTATTTTCAGTTCAATTCTCTATGTGCTTAACCAAGCTCTTAAATAAGCCCTCAGAAATCACAACCTCAAGAGGAACTTCATAAAAAAAATGCATGTGTGTGTTTGATTCACTAGCCCCACCCCTTCTTTAGCCACTTTATTTTGATTGGACTCACCTGGATGCATAGTTTTGATCATTCACATTGGTCTCCATATAAGAGTACATAGCAGTAGTACTCAGATAAGACCAAAAAGCAGCGTAAGTCTCAGCAGTGCATTTATAGTAGTATATTATTATTGCTTATTATAATAAGAGTGGGTGGTTTTGTTCCTCAAGGGGAAGTGAAGTCAAATGGTAAGGCACTGTGTTTGTACAGCTCAGGAGGGACGGAAAATAAACTACGTAATGTGTTTTGTGTGTTATTAATCATGTGAGAATTGGTATTGCTTGCTCTTGGGCTCCCCCTACAGTCAAGAAGTACAGTCAAGAATTCTCGCTCTGAGCTCACATGCATTTCTGGACAAGCTGAGAGACACAGAACCGTCACTGAAGTGAAAGAAGCAGTGTGGACTGAGGCGGTAGAGATATGTTATAAAGTATGCAACATAAAATTCTACATACAAATTCTACAATTCCCCAAGCCTGAATCACCCAATTCAATTTCTACTGCTGTTAAAGTGGAACCTACGGCATGCACATCCAGTGAGTCCACAGTTAGATCATAAGGATGCAGCTTCAGGGAGTCAAAGAGCGCCTTCATGGTCATCTCCTTCCCCTTAGCGCTGTACACCACTCTGTCTGCGTCCACACGGTATGACTTCTTGATGAAGCGCAGGAGGTGCTTCTGGTTCATGCAGGCAGCAGCATGAATGTGAGTGTCAACCTACAGACAGAGCAGAGATGTTAAAGGAGCTCCATCATGGAAAACTGAATTTCCCTGGCTGATTTACATATCTCCACCTATTCAACCTCCCACTACTTGGCCCCGCCCACTCACAATGCGTTTCTCAGGAGCATTGTAGATCTATTCAACATGCTTTTCCAATGAGGAACAAAGCAAGGCAGCCAATCAGAAGTTTAAGGCAGAGTAATAGAAACATCATGTTTAATTCTAAGGCATAGAAAGAGGCGGTGATCATGTAAAAATAAACGAGGACTGTTTTTGTAACAGACTGCTGTATAAACATTGTAAGTGGAATGAAAAAAGTGGA
Organism: Salminus brasiliensis; assembly: GCF_030463535.1. NCBI lineage: Eukaryota > Metazoa > Chordata > Actinopteri > Characiformes > Bryconidae > Salminus > Salminus brasiliensis. The sequence goes on from NC_132883.1 coordinate 7,117,774, forward strand.
TTGTAAGGATAAATGGAAAGGTTTTTGTAGTGAACATAGCCAGATTAGTACCTTCCTGCAGTTGTAGAAGTCCCTGTGAGGGTTATTCTTCAGTTCCTTCATCTCCTCCATCTCATTCAGCATCTCATGGACGTTGAACTTGGACCTGAGGAACTTCAGACGACGGTGAGTGTACGTCTTCCTAAAGAGGGCAAAATAAAACACATGCAATTTATGTGGGGGGTCACTTTCACTGTATGTCCAAATGTTTGTGGACACCCCTTCTAATGAATGCATTCGGCTACTTTCAGTTGCACCCATTGCTGACACAGATGTGCAAATGCATAAGACTGCATAGACATGAACCTATTGGCATCTTGCGTAATGATGGGTGCGTTGGCTAGAGGGATATAAAGCCCCCCCAGCCAATACTTTTAGGTTGAGTTAGGGTGGTGATCATCCAACATCCTGGCCTCACTAACACTCTTGTTACTGAATGGAGTTAAATCCTCGCAGCAATGCTTCAAACTCTAGAAGAAAGCCTTCCCTGGATAGTAGAGACAGTTACTCCAATAAAATCAGGATAAATTATTATTTTGTATATTTTGGAGGAAACAATGAATAAGCTGGTGTCCCAATACTTTGGGTCCATATAATGCATGTCTTAAAACTATGGTAAACTCCTGCACCAGGCTTTGTATTGGTAGCCCGCTTGTTTATTAGTTTTAATGGGATGTAGCTTTTATAGATGATTAAACGCAGATCAACAGCACATTTCACATCAAAAAGAGGTGGCATTTGCCTTTAAGATCCTTACTAGAAATACAAATGCCTGGCTAGCTCAAGCTGGTCAAGCTGACTGAGCTGGTTGACCAGCATAGGGTATATTTTCATTAGATACATAATTCTGTTTAGCTGATCTACCAGCATGACAAACTTGAACAGGCTAGTCAACCACTACGACCAAGCTGCTGGACCACCATGACATGGAAACATCTGTCTATCCATCTTAATCAGCATAGGATGACCCGCTATTCAACCACAAAAGCTGGTCTTCAGCTGGAATTTTTAGCTGGGATTTCTGGGATCAACATATTAACAGTCTATATATTAATAAATCAATGAATCCCCTGTCTGAACGCCACACCCACCACAGCAATATGAGCACCGCTGATGGTACTTTAACACTTTGGTCAGTGTAGTATTAAACACTCACGTTGGGCCTTGTGCAATGAGGGCTATGAGGAAGTTCATGTCGTCGATGAAGGTGGCGTAGTCAGGAGCGGGGAAAGGCAGGGGTTCATTTTTATCTGCAGCCGCTGCATCTTTATAGACGCAGATGACACCATTATGCATGCGGGCCACATATCCGAGGTTAGGAGGCAGAGACTTTGTGTTGAAGGGGTCCTCTCCTTTTGCAGGGGGGGGAGTGAAGACTGCCACACAAAACACAGGCTGTTACATTGTCATTCACTGCATTAAACTTAACTATAGTAGATAACGTTACTTATTTGATTCTGGGGTGGGAGACAAGGCAGAAATATGATATTATTATACTTGAATACATTTTCCCAATACGTGATATATATATATATATACACACACACACACACACACACACACATATATATATATCAATCACAGTATTTTAATGGATATAGTTGAATATGAACAGCACAAATAGTTTTAAATGTTTTAAATATGAGTACAAATGTTAGCAAAAACAAATTCACTTTAATTGAAGTTTAATTAAATGGGACTTATTTTTATTTTATTTTCAACAAAACATGTATACAGTGTTCTTTATGTGTTTAGAGAAGTGTTTTGCAATGTAATCACAATCATAATCCTGATAAAATATTGTAAAAAAAAAAAAAAAAGCCACACACTGTCAGGAAAACAAAAAACACTGTAAACAGTACTGTACATTTTTGCACAATCAATAGTATAATGCAAATTTGCCCAATAAAGGTAAATTAATTAGTGCTTAAGTCAAGCCAGAGTGTCAACTGCAATGGAATATATCCATAGCAACCACCTTGCAACACTATAGCAAACATATAGCAACCACTTGGCAACACCATAGCAACCACCTAGTAACACCGTGACAACCACAGGATCAAAATTGTAGCAGAAAACACAGAATGGCTGCACAGCTTCCAATTATCAGAGAGTTGCTAGGGTGATGCTACATGGTGTTTTGGCTAAGTGATTGATAAGGTGGATACCATAGCAACTGCATAGCAGTTGCCTAACAATAGCCTGGCAACTACTAAGCAACCGCCTAGCAACCCCACAGCAACACATGTTAATGTCCTTTGTTCCTACCTGGCAGCACCTGGTCCTCTGGCTTCCACTTCTCTCCCTCAATCTTGCGCAGGTACTCAGACGTGATGTTGGGGTATTTCTGGAAGGCCAGCTTCATGTACTTTTCCCTTATGTTCAAAGCACGGAACAGGCCCTTGCAGGCCAGCTCGAAGTCGTCCATGGTGACCTGAAAGGAAAGACATGAACTTGTATACATTAAAGTGTGGACAAAATGTGGACACACAGATGTGGACAAAGGTATTGGGACACCTGCTCATTCATTGTTGCTTCCGAAATCAAGGATATTAAAAAATGTTTTGTTGGAGTAATTGTCTCTATTGCCCAGGTAAGAAAGGTTGTCTACTAGATTTTGGAGCACTGCTATGAGGATTTGATTGCATACAGCGACTAGAGCATTAGTCAGGTCAGGATGTTGGATGATCACCACCACAGCTCTTCATCCCCAACTCCCCAACTCATCCTAAAAGTATTGGATGAAGCGCCAACCATCATTCCAGAGAACACAGTTCTTCCACTGCTCCACAGCTCTATGCTGGGGGGCTTTATACCCCTCTAGCCCACGCCTGGCATTATTTGACATGGTGCCAATAGGTTAATGTTCATCTGCTCCAGAGAGTCCTATTCTATTGGCAGTACTACTCTACAGGGACCAGACAAGCTGTGAGTGTGTGCGCTTTTGCACATCTGTGTCAGGGATGGGTACAACTAAATGTCCACAAACATTTGGACACATAGTGTAGCAGCAGATTAAGTACTTGTAAGTACTCCATTAGTCCCTTAAAATAAGCCATAGAAACTGACCAATCTGATGAGTTTTAAAGCCAAATCTGATGTCTGGACAGTCTGCCCTCTTGGGTCAAGTCATCAAAGTGCATTATGCTAAGTCAGCAGCCTTGCTTGTGTCCCTCCCCTATAGCTTCCACTTTTAAATGTCCCTGCTAGGTTTCAGTAACCCAATCTAGGGCTGGCCTCTGCCTTCTGAACGCATGTTCCTGCCCTGGATGATCTATTCCTGCACTTGGTCAGGGACATGGGCATATTTCATGGTCAGGTTAAATGTGGTCTTGCATAAGGTGTGTTTTGTAATGCCAGGCACATGGGGTTGGTTTTGTGGACCTGGTGCCAGTGGTGTAGTTAAATTATTAATTTGGTCTAGGTTTAGGCTTAGGCCTAGTCTGGGCTTGAAAAAAACGGCCCACGGAGTTTACTCATGTGAACGTACCCCAGCAGCGTAGTCCCCAGTGATGGCCACCCTCTGGAAGTGTGGCACCTCCAGGTAGGTTGGCTTGTCCTCCAGCAGAGGAGCAAGAGCCTCTTGAGCACGGATTATGTGCTTCTTGCTAAGAAAGAGCCAGAGTAGAATTTTTAGTCTCACACTGGCTAATAACAGACTAATAACAGGCTAATAACAGAGTAATAACAGACTAATAACAGACTAATAACAGAGTAATAACAGAGTAATAACAGAGTAATAACAGGCTAATAACAGGGTGACAGTACCAAATCGGATACTGTTATTGGATAATTATGAATGAAACCTGTTCGAGACCTGTTAGCAATACCAAAACTGCACAATACTAATCAGATATTGTAAGTTAAAATAAATTAAAACTTGTAAAGATATATTAGCATTAGCCAAACTGTGTAATGCTAATCAGGTAATGGAATTAAAACATTATAAATGAAACATTTATGCAGAAAAACTGTATTATGCTAATTCTGCCTGGAAACTAATAATAAATAAAAGTTTGTAGAGGCTGTAGAGACACAAATTATGGAGACCTGTTAGTATTAGCAACATTGTATAATGCTAATCAAACCTGGCTAAGTGGCTATTAATTAATACAACTAATTGGGGGGCTGTTAGCATTACCAAATTTAGATTTGTTAGTATTACCAACATTGTAATAAGCAAATCAAACTAATCTCGGCTAATAGTTAATTAACATAATTAACATAATTAAGCAACATTGTATCATGCTAACCTGGCTATGTGGCTAATAGTTAATACAAATAATAAGTGTGTGGTGGTGGGGGGCTATTAGCATTACCAAAACTGTGTAATGTTAATCAGGCCATGCTAAATGGCTAATAATAAACTACAACTTGCCGGGACATGTTAGCATTGTCAGGTGCCTAATGATGAACATAAAATATGGAGATCTGTTAGTATTATCAACATTGTAATAAGCAGATCAAACTAATCTGTATGGCTAATAATTAATTAAATTTGTGGGCGCTTGCTAGCATTACAAAAACTGTATAATGGTAATCAGACCATGCTAGGTGGCTAATAATAAATTAAAATAATAAATTAATAGCAAAATAATAAATAATAACTTGTGGGGACATGTTAGCTTTGTCAGGTGGCTAATGATGAATACAATTTATGGAGACCTGTTAGTATTAGCAACACTGTATCATGCTAACCTGGCTATGTGGCTAATAATTAATACAAATAATAAGTGTGTGGTGGTGGGGGAGGCTGTTAGCATTAACAAAACTGTATAATATTATACAAAATCAGACCATGCTAAAAGGCTAATAATAAATTACAACTTGTGGGGACATGTTAGCATTGTCAGGTGGCTAATGATGAACAAACTTTTGGAAACCTGTTAGTATTACCAATATTGTATAATGCTAATCAAACCCGACTATGTGAATAATAATAAATAAAAATTATTGTGGGGACTTGTTAGCATTACCAAAACTGTATAGCGCTAGTCAGACCATGCTATGTGGCTAATAATAAGTTCAAACCTGTGGTGGACCTGTTAGCAATGGGGCAGTGGTGGCTCAGCGGTTAGAGCGCCGGGATATCGATAACAGGGTTGTGGGTTCGATTCCCGGGCTTGGCAAGCTGCCACTGTTGGGTCCTTGAGCAAGGCCCTTTACCCTCTCTGCTCCCCGGGCGCTAGAGTTGGCTGCCCACCGCTCTGGGTGTGTGTGTGTACTCACTGCCCCTAACACATGTGTGTGTGTGAGTGTGTGTTCACTACCAGATGGGTTAAATGGAGGACACATTTCGCTGTACAGTCCACACTGTACAGTGACAAATACGTGCACCTTTGCCTTTAGCATTACCACAAATCTCTACCAGGTGCTTTATAAGGAACCAAATTTGAGCTGAGAAACAGAAATATTTACTGCCTAGAATAACTCTTTCCAGGTAGCGCTGAGGTGTGTTTTACTACTGTTCCCTGTCTTTTCTCCTCACCGCCTCTCAAGATCATCTTCAGTAGCTACGTGATGTGCCAGCTCCTGGTTGAGAATGGGGCAGTCTTCAGCCACGTCAAACAGGGAGATCTCCTCACGGATGTCTTCATCCTTAGTCTCAGAGGCGAACACCTTCTCAGCGAACGCACGCATGTGATCGTCTGTTTCTGGTGAGAAAGACACACACAGGCCACGTTGATTGACTGTCATGATTTGGGAGTCCTGAGAGACGTGCTTGGTGCAATCGGTGCAGGAAGCTGGATGAAGGAGAAGCTGGAGATACTTTCCTTCTCCAAAGCAAAGCAAGGACACTACGACAGAGCTTAATAAGACGAAGACTGAAACCCAGTAAGATGTAACGGCTTACTGCTCTTTCTGGAAAGCTATTCAGCAGCACAGTGTGCATCGGCCTACACTCAGTGGCCATTTTATCAGGGACATCTACATGCACGTAGAGGTGGACACACTCTGTGGTGGTCCTATGGTGGTCTCTTTCCCCTGATGGAACAGTAACAGATAAGATACTGTCAATAATAGTTTACACCCAAAGTGCACCAGCATAATAGGTGTTTCTGATAAAGTGGCCAGGCAGTGTAGGTACTTTCCAAACTGTAAATTCAGTGCATGTTGGGTGTGACAACATTGATACTCATGCTTTCTGTATGGAATCAGACACTGGCCAAAAACATGCCTCCTCTGTGAAGGCAGAGCACTGACAGGTGATATTTGCTAGAAAGAACCCCTATCAGCCATCATGCACTGACCTACAATACAGCAGGAAAGCCTGACGAGGACATACCTGACAAGCCCAGTTTAAAAGAATGCCCAAAGGGGGCTCCACTGGTTCTACGTTTCTGCACATTGCAGTGGTTAAGATGAAAAGGTCTGTATAAGCCATGTTGCAGAATGTTTAGCTACTCAGTCCGATTAAAGCGGGCGTGTCCCAGCTTGAACATGGCATTGCTGCATATCCTCTATAGTTAGTGTTCTCCTCCAAGTGAGCTGAGATCCAGTGGGAGTTGGAAAAGATGGAAAAGAGGAAGCACATGCTAGTCTTCACCCATCCAGCACTAATAGCATTGAGTGACTGAGGGAGTTCTAGCAAATGGAAGGGAACTAACCCCCTAACCAACCCACCCACCTATTAGTTGCGACACCCCATCGCACGATGGCATCAATACTGGAAGTGTTAGGGGTGGGATGTGCACTGGGTTACTGATGCCCAGGTTTGCTAACCTGCCACTGTTGTGCCTTTAAGCAAGGCCCATAACCCTCTCTGCTCACCGGACTCTGGACACGTCTGCTCACTGTCCACTCTGTGTGTGTGTGTGTGTGTGTGTGTGTGTGTGTGTGTGTGTGTGTGCTTACTGCACGAATGGGTTAAAGGCGGAGGCCAAGTCCCATCTCTGTCCGAACACCAGTGGTGACTGTGGTTGTCTTGTCTTTGCCATAACCCCATTTTTCCAAACATCACTGGACAGCCGAACATCCTTGGAGGAGAACACTAACTGCCACCAGCTGTTGGCTAACATTGCAGTGAGTGACGGGGGGGACCAATTATGCTTTCTAGGACTCTCGACCATGGGTGACTGTCCCCTGTGTGTAGCTTCTAGAGGCATTAAACACATAGGACATCTGATTCCTATCAACACGCAATTCTGACTCAGTAAGTCTCACTAGAAGGTAGTGTTTGACACCAATTTCTTTACATATCGATGATTTAATGATATGCAAATATTTAAGAATCAGTGGAATTCCCCTTTAAACAACTTGTTGACCAATATCTACAACCAGCTGTCTACAGGACCTGTGGCATAAGGGCCCACACCATACCATCAGATATATCTAGGTCCTGCTGCAGGCCTATATTGAATCTCCATGCACTCAAGCTACAGATTCAGCTGATACAGCAAAGCCACATCATTTATTTATTTGTTACTCGATAACGTCACAGACTCTTAATGTAACACACTACTTTGCTGTGAAAGAATAAATGAGCAATAGTTTAAATGGATGGATGGATGGTTTCACTTTTAGACACCTATGAAGCACACAGAGCAGCGCAGTCGATGGCGGGGCGAGGTGAGGCACTTCTCCATACTTACTGGTAGCTGAATTGGAATTTGTAGGGAGGAAAAAGGCACAGGATACATCAGCCAGGGTGAAAAGAAAGGGAGGCAGCAGGTTAGACTGAGGGAAGGTGAAGGTCCACCACCTTCAATCACCAAAACGTCCACAAACATTTCACAGGTACATCTAAAGGAAATCTCATGCTCATCACATTATACTTAACATGTCATTATATATTAACATGTCATTGGGAGAACTGGGCATGCGCCCACTTTTTATGTAGCTGAAGGAATGTATATGCAGGTGGAATAATGCAAACAGGGCCCAGTTTCTGAAAGGCATATTTCCAGCGATGTTTAGCTGACTAGCAAAGTCAAAACTCAGTGGAGGACTGTTCTGTAAGTCATGACGGTGCCGAAACCCATTTTGACAAGTAGAAAAACTGAGTAGCTGGTGGTGAGTTAAAAGATATTGATGATATTTGGCAGCCAATTAGACGCATTTGGATGAAAATAAAGAAAAAGCTACCAGTGATACGCTGTAAAAGTATCTTGGCAAGTGGAAACACCTTGAATCCAGTCAATATATCTAATTAATAATAGTTAATAATAATTAATAATAATAATATCTAAATAAGTGAAAGATCTGATTCAGTTGTCTTATTCTGCCAGACAGTATCATTTCCTGCATGCAAAATTATCATGAAACAAGCATAATAATTTCCTAATAATATTCTTATTTCTAACTGTCCCATAATTAGATTGTTGAGATGTTTTCGTTTGCCAAGCCCTTCAAGATATTCTCAAAGCACCTAAAAACTGCATGTGTCTTTGAACGGACGCTCATCAGTGGAATCTCATGGTCTCTCGTACAGCAAGCCCTCTATTCCCCTGTGTTCATCCACTATCAACATGCCTTCAAGGACAGCAAGGCGAAGAAGAATGGAACTGTCCAGGCTCCACCCACAAAGGAGTGACCAAGAGCTGGTCTTCTACACTGTAACCATGAAAAGTCAAGCTCTGCCTAAAATGACAAGTCAATGTATGACTGTTGATAGTTCACCCAACCTAAAAGTCTTAGTTTAGTCAAATGCTGGGCAGATTTGATTGGTTTAATCAATAAAGTTGAAATTCAGTTGGTGCAAATGTTTAGGGGAGATATTTGACAGCGAAGGTTGGACAAACCTTGAAGGCCGCTGGCAAAAAATCTCTCCAATCTAATCTATTGAGAAACCGAAGCGTACCGTTTAGAGGAGCGTCGCTTTGTTGAGTTGTGGGGGTTTCTGGATCAGTGGGTATACTCTGAGGGATCTCAAACTAAACACACTAATTGCTTAAATGATTCAATGCTGGACTAAACGTCTCAACACAGTTTTATTGTAGAGTTTGCAGTTTAAAATGCTGGGTGGTGTTGTAGCTAACTGAGACTAGGCAGGTTGAGAAATGGAAAGCTGTGGGTGGAGCAAAGGAGGTCAATTCTGCTTCTTTGTATGAAAAAAAGTAAAACTAAGAAACAAGATGGACAGTAAACCAATGACTGAAATACACACTGGTTCACAATAGGACACACTCAACACATTAGAAAGTCCATCACCTCTCACGTCTAACGTTCTCTTCTTCTGCTAACCCTTATTCAATGTGGGGCTTGGTCAACGTTATACTGTTTCTATTCAGTATCTGCCAGTACATGCTTCCCCACATTGGTCATTCCTAGTGAGAAAACCCAGGAACCCAATGATACTTACGCTTTCCCGCCTCTGTGTTAGTAAAACGTCCCCATCAGGCAAGGGACATGGCCATGTAGAAGGGGCAAACAAAAAGACGGGTCAGAAAGGACAAAGAAAACATGGGATCTGATCTATCAAGAACTGCAGGAGACACCAGGGAACTGTTCGAATCCTGGTCTGTGCTGAAGTGCACAGGCTTGGTAATTCGTGTGTGAAAACGGAGGATGGTGGTGTGGGGGAAATGGGATGATCACTCTCATATTTAAATAGGCTACCACTGTCTGTTCCAATAAATAACCAGTATAAGGTATGAATTTTGATCTGCAATGAAGGAAATCATATTATATAGTGTTCATATGTTCTCCCAGCTTTACTGATAAGCAAATAAATATGACAAATATGAAAAATGACCCGCAAAAATATATTTTTGGAGTGAAGAGCAGGGCGATTAGCCTGTTAAAGAAGAAAATAGTTAGCCAACGGCCAAAGTTTTACACTTAGTCCTCTCTCATTGACGTATAAAGGAGCATTAGTTGTTTTCTGTTAGTTGATTCATCCCCTTTGAGTAGGAACTAGAGCATGGAGCACATCAATCTTAGAGAGCTGAGAAAGGTTTAGTGTGAACCTCCTTCAGAGAGATATCTGTAATACTGGTCAGCTGCAGAAAATGATGCTAAGACTAACACAGGAAGTGACTGATAAACTCAAGGGAGCTCATTGCATAGAAATACCAGAGAGCTAACACTAGACTAATCATGCAGATCATGTGTTTACAGGTTTATAACATCACTATCAAGAGGCTACATTTCATAGCAGACAGCGCGACATATAAGGGGGAAATGCTAACATCACCATACACAGTTTGATGCTTACTCTGGCCAAATGCCACTGCTCTACCACTGCTATCTACTATCATGCTCTCGCTGAGTATGTGTATGCGACTGTAAGGCTCTCTGTAAAAAAGACGTTTTAGAGGACAGCAGGTGTGCTGTGTTCAAGGCTAGGAATTGAATGCAGACCCAACTTTTACCCAATTTTCTCTCCAATTAGCTGAGCCAGTTAACCCATCCCCTCACTAGGACTGATACATGAACAGCAAACAGACGCCTGTGCCGGTCAGCATCACAATATAATGGGGAGAAAGAGAGTGCCATCTACCCATTCAGAGAGAGCACGGTCAATTGTGCATTTTCAGGCTCCGGCGACTGATGGCAAAGCAGTATGACCTGGGATTTGAAGTGTTAACGTCTTTTAACTGCTGGACAGTGGGTTTTTAGAGCATGATTAACGTCTCTTTAACTGTTTAGAGTATGACTTCAGTGAGGGATGCACTTTCTGTAATATAGCCCCCATGTGGAGCATTTCTATTTATTTTTTTACCAGTTAATTATCTCATAATCTCTGTACTCATTTATATTGTTATCCCACATTAACCAACTCCACCCATTAGAAATTATTCAGACGCATTAGAGCAGGCGCTCTATTCAGGAGGCTCGTGACTGAAAATCATTCTGTGCTGAGATTATCAGAGCTTGTTTGCCCAACAGCGTTCCTGTAACACCAACCAAGAATAACAGCGAGCGATTTAATCAAGGTACACTGGCGTGTCGGCTCAAAGTTGCATCATATTTCATTAGAGCAGGGTACAAGTTCATGCTACTGCTGAAATCCTAGCCTGTGTACTACCCTGTTACTTTAGGCTCAACATACAGGAGGCAGGCCTGTGAATGCCCACGACTGCGCCAAGCCTCTTCAGCTTTCTCTCAACTGAAGTGTTGCTATTTTCTACCCCACTGAAAAAAGAAGAAAAAAAAACCTTGGTGACACTGATGACTATTCCAGTCACTTGCCTGTCAACTCCTACACTTAGCCAGAACATGTACAGCAGCATGTCCAGCTCTCCAAGAGCTGGTCACGCCTAGATTATGTCAGCTATGGCATTGGGTACAGTCCTGTGGACACCCCCCCCCCCTTCAGCTTCATGTTCCTGCTCAAGCACTCCTGATTCAACTTAATTGCATGGTTTAGTAGGTCGGTTAGAGCAGGGAAATCAGCAAACTGTGCTGAGGCCCAGCCCCTGTTTCCCATACCTGCTCTACAGGTATACTTGACCTAGTGCAAGATAGTGGGCACCAAGCTAACTGGACCCTACTAGCGTTCATTCCTTATCTGCAGTGGGCATTACATTTAAAGTAATGACTGCGGAAAAATTCTCAGAAGTAAAGAAACCACAGGTTTAGCGCCTCTAGTTGCTGCTAGTTGCAGTATGAGGTGTAGCTCCGCCCATCTCAATTTCTTTTAATGACAAAACTGCCAATTTTCCATCCCCAGTGTCACCAAATTCCAACAGTTGGTTTTCCATGAGCTAATATTGGCTCATTTTTATTTTCCCTCAGAAATCATTAAACCCTTATTTAGCTATATTGTAACACTTAGGAATGAGGTGATCGACAACCTGGGCTGGACCTGGGCTGGACCTGGGCAGTACCTGTAAGGCGCCATTTCTGCTCATTGCATGAAGAGGCTGAGCTGCACTCTAACTGTTAAACATGACACTGACTGGACAGACTGGGAATCCAGGGGGAAAATCTGCTTTGCTTCTGCACTGTAAACTCACTGAAGGCGGTCTGAGACACACTTGGTCTGAAAGAAGGGGGCGGGTCAACCATACGAGTAGGCGAGCCTGGTCTCTACTGTATAGACTCTGGTTGCACATTTTGCAAGATGGCGGACGATCTTGCAGAGAATGGCCTTTACTGGTTTAACAGTTACTGGTTTAAACAAACTTGTTAGCCACACTGGGGGACAATAGGTGATATGGCACATGGCCAACAAGACAAATCCAATGACCAGTGCTGTTTCTACTCAGCACTTCTATCTACAGGAGCTGTTGAGGAAGCATTGAAGAGCAATGCGTATAGAAGTGAGTATAGATATTGGTTCTCATTACTGCAAGTCTGCATTTTAGCAGCTTTGCCTGCGCTCATTTTTCACTTGGTCACTAGGAGACAGGTTGAGAAACTGATACAGTTACCTCAATGGCTCTCAGTTCCAGTTGTGGGAAACCCCAGTCTTCTTTGGGCTTCCCCTGTTAGATGATGGGGAAACAGCTCTAGACTCATATTATGCCATATTTTTTTTCTTTGAGGAAAAAAGAAAACATTGGAGTTTAAAACTCAAAAGCCAGTTTCTCAGACCAAAGTCTGACTAAAATAATTTGTAAAGGCGAGTCTCCATTAGCATTGCCAATTAGTCCAAGATTAGACTTAATCCATGTCTGGGAAACTAACTTTAAAGGTTCATTTGTGGGATAATAAGCCTGTGACTTAAGGTATTAACCCATGTCCAGGTTTTAAATACTATAGTAAAACACACTAAATAAATCCTTGGGAATAGAAATTATATTTAGATCGAGATCTTCTCTTGACCCAATAATCACCCCAAATCAGGGGTCTGCAACTCTGGACCTGGAGGGCTAGAGTCCAGCAGTTTGATGACTTCCCTGTTCAAACACACCTGATTGAAGAAAATTTTTTTTTTTAAATCACCTCTAGCCCTGCAGGAGCAGAAGTTTGAGAACCTTGTCGTTAATCATGTGGAACATAGAAGTCTTCATCATCTTCATCAAAACAGTGGTTGATTATATCTGTTGATATTTCTGCTAGACTTCTCTACTCCCTTCAGCAGAACCTGCACTGCTGGCAGCTGCTGAGGGGGCTTAGTTTAAATCGAAATCTAAAACCAGAAGGGATGAAACCCTTACAAGCCTTCTCCCGTTCACCCGCCATGAATTAAAATGTCAGGAGAACATCAGACAGGTGGGCTTGTCTGGTCATGCCAATACGGTCTGCTTGGACTAAGCTCCAAACGACCCCCATCAAATTAGAGGTGCATTTCTTTTAGGCCCCAATTGCCCCTTCCTTGACTGCACTTTACAGGCAACGTTAATACAAATATTGCATTGGTGTAAAACCATAATTTTTAAAAAATGTTTAAAGATGTGGCTACAGGCAGTGTATTCATTTCTCACCGCACATAGCCCTGTATTTTGTTCAGGATTTTTACTTTTACTCCATTTTCTTTCATTTCAAAGTGAAATACTCCACTTTTCACTCTGCTACTTCCAGCAAGTGGGATAAAACTGCACTTGAAGAATATGAAGGCGTTTCCATCCAAAGTAAACCAATCAATCATCGCTTTCACCAGCGTAAGCCACTCCCCCAAATACTGGTTGCATAATTTTAGGCAAGCAACAGCAGCTAGACCTGTGAGTTTTCACAGAACTACAGGACCATATGTTATTTGTGTGAGATACTGGAGAGGGAGTGAAAGTTCGAAATACTGAGGATGAAATTAGCCTATTGTAATGTCATTTTTTTAAAATAGGGAAGTGTGCTACACATGGCTGAGTAGAAATTGTTCCATTTTTTACAGTATTAAAAATAATACTAGTAATTCTGTAATAGCTGAGCAGTTTTACTTATTTGTGATACATCAGCACATTTAAAATAAAGCACTTCTGGCTTTTACTGCAAGTAGAAATGTAAATAATGCAATTTTATAATTATATCAGTTGCATCGATTATCTGTACTAGGATCTGTGTACTTCGTCTGCCACTAAATGCATGAAAATACAGCCAGTAGTCTGACAACTCTATTGTTCATCATGTAAATCGCCATGGGTACAGCAAAAACTGCACCACCAAGACAAAAGCTGGCTTGTGCTTTGCTGCACTTGCATCAGTCAAACCAGAGAAAATGTTAGTTATGTTAAAGCACATACACTGGTGAACAGCTCGTTGTGTAAAAATAGTGTCACCGAAAGTCTCCCCCGAGAAGACTCTCGTTCCTCGATTATACACGTTGACAGCTGCAGCTGTTTACAGTTATAAACTTGCTACAGTAGATGCACAAAGCACAGTTATACTTTATTAAGAGGCCCTTTAATAAAATTTCACACCACACTGTGCATGTCCTACATGTCTCTACATGCAGTTCATAAACTGAAAGAAGTGCCTGGTTTGACTGGTGAAAGGCATCCAGGGGTGGTGCTATCAGACACTCACCTGGTACTTCGACCTTAGGCATGTCGGCAGCTTGTCTCTGACACTAGCACACTCTCCCGGTAGACAGGCTGGGCTGGACCAGGCTGATCAGACACTGTTCGCCAGGCAGCGGAGAAGTGTGCGGCTCTCCAGCCTTCAGTTGCAATAAGAAGCGTCCGGCTGCCCAGTGTAACCAGAGCCATGTACCCACACTGGATACGAGAGCGGGAAGGGGGGGGGGGGGGGGCGTATGGGTGGTCCGGGCTCTATTTTAGGTTCTAACACCCAGCTAGGTTCAACTGAAGACATGAAGAGAGAGTGAGGGGCATTATATAAGAATGGTGCTGCAAAGTGCAAGCCAGCATGTGTGCACAGGGACAAGGACACATACACTTGACACAGATCTCAGTTCACAATTAATTTACTAGTAAAAGAAGTCTGCAGGTCGGCAAACGAAACGTCTGTTACAGATGAAAAGATAAAATGATCATTACTCTGATCTGTTGGTTGATTAGAGGAGAGTCCCTTAAAGCCATAAAAAAAAAATATCAACAACAATAAAAGATCAGAATTCCTAATGTGGGTGTTTTGGCGTAGTCGCCGGGAAAAAATAAACAAAACAAACAAAAAAAAAACTCTGGGGGTGAAACTAATTACGTTAGCACCAGGCGACAATGACCGACACATAGACAACCTTGTTGAACCTTAGTTCTATTAGTACAAAGCCACTTCTGACACCATTAGCTATGAAATCAGGCACTGTTGAAAACAAACACAGTTAAAAATGTCTATTACACAAAAAAAAAAAAAAAAAAAAAAAAAAAAAAAAAAAAAGAAGCTGCAAGTCTTCTAAAGGCGGTGCACACTTCAGGGCACGTTTTAGCACGAATAAATCACAGAGTGCAGAATACCCGGCTGTAGATGACTACAGTTTCCTCACAGCCCTCGATTCATGCAACTCCTCGATTGTTTCTGGGCACTACGGAATTCCAGACTCCCGCCACTGGCAAATTAAGAGACATCATTTAGCCAAAAACGCGCCAAGATGGGAAAAGGCACATAGGACCCTCTGTCTGTGCAACTATTTCCACACAGTGACTAATACAAAGATTTCTCTTCTCATTAAATGTGTTTAAAATAATTAGGCACAGAATTCCACCAAAAAGCCCAGAATTAAGCTTGGTTCTTGGAGGTTCTGGTACCTACGGCGTTCAGTTTTCTGAGGGCAAGGTTGTGTTTTAGCCTTGTATTTCCTGCATGCCTGGAAACACCACAGACACGGCAACCCACGTGAATCAAGCTGTAATCTAAAGAAACCGGTGACAGAATCTGAATGGGTCAAATGAGTCTACTTAAAACATACAAAGGGGGGGGCAACAACAAAAAACGTTAGAGGCACTTTTACCTTCACAGTATTCCTGAGTACTGAACCTACAGATTAAGATCAAGTCCAATGAAATATCTGAAAACAAGGGAAGATGCAAGATCCCAGCACTTAATGACTAATGAGATAAATGCACATCTGTAAAAATGATCAGGGGGGCCAAACGTCCCACGTAAACGGCCCCATGTTTCCGTCACAGCAGGCTGATACAGTCCACACAGCGAGCAGGCCAGGTTTCGCATTCATCCCTTTTAGCCAGCAGGGGGCCACACTGCAGAAACTCCACTACCAGGGCCGATTTCAGGCTATATGATTTAAAGCTGAAGCAAGATTGTAACCACTCAGAAAAGCTCTTCAGTCACAAGTGGTCGTAAGTGTTCAGCTGCTGGCCGGTGGGCTTCTGAGGGAACTCTGGAGGGGTGGCGGCGCACGTCCTGATCACATGACCTCACAGGAGACGCCAAGGCAGCCTTGTTTCCTGTCCTCCCTGCTGTTGAGCTTTTTCATGCGATAATGGCGGATCTCCCGAACGAGGGTGTAAAAGGCGTCTTCAACTCCCTGTAGGGAGAAATAAACACATTGGACATGGTTAAGATAACATCCAGGGAAAGACTAATACACAAGGCATCCGGAAAGCCTTCGGACCCATATCCCATAATGAGAATGTGAAAACAGAATTTCAGACATTTTAGCAAAAGTATTAAAAAATAAAATAGCCCTGCATTAGGTCACATCATCTGACGCAGTGCTAAATTCAGTTCAGATTCAGTTTATCCTGATTTTGTTGAAGTAACTGTTTATGCTGTCTAGGGGCCTCAACATAAAATCTGGCAAAAGGGTCTGAAGAGTTTACAAATGCCAAATCCCCACTTAAAAAAATGAGCTGTAAAATTAACACACTTTTCCTTACCTGTCTGGTCTTGGCTGAAGTTTCTACAAATTCTATGCCGTAGCTCCTGGCTAGTTCCTGAGCCTGCTTGGTGTCAACAGTTCTGGCCAAATCACATTTGTTTCCAACCAGCACCATGGGCACATCATCAGAGTCCTTCACTCGTTTAATCTGCTCCCTGGGGAAAGAGTACATGAATGTGTAAATGTTGGTCAGTAGCTCCTCATCACTAGTTTCTTATAACCTCAAGTGTTTTGGGTTCCCACATGTTGGTTTTATGCACAAAAATCCAGAATTCTGAATTAATTATTATTTGTCAAGCATTATCGGTTATTAGTTCTAGTTGATTAATGTTTAGTTTAATTATCTTATAAAAAATCCTATAAACTGCATCTTTATTTACAAAGGATGCTATATAAACCTTTATCAAAGATCATTGTTATGGTCACAGAAACTTCTAGAAAATAAGAAATTGCTAAAAATGCACTAAGAATAGTGTGATCCTGGAAAGGGTAAGCTATTGCCTTCAAAACCATCATGATCAAATTGCCTTCAAAACCATCATGATCAAATTTTGTGATTGTTTGGGGGGGGGGGGCTGAATGGGTAACTTTCAATAAAAGTTCTCTTATTAATTAGCATCAGGCAGCTATACTGAGTCTAGCCTCAGTCGTTTACTCACACTTTGGCTACAGACGTACATAAATAGTGCATCAAGGTAACCATGTGTGTAAAACCAGTTTTTAATATGACTCAGCAGAGTCGATTGTGTGAGTCAGAGTGTTGTGCTACAAAGGTCCTGGAAGATGCTTTCCTATAAAGTGAGAGAACCCTTTACTAGCTGCCTTATTAACAGCTCGCTTACCGGTACAAATGCACATCAGCAAAGGACTTGGTGTTGTTGATGGCAAACACACAGAGAAAGCCCTCGCCAGTCCTCATGTACTGGTCCCTCATAGCACTGTACTCCTCTTGCCCTGCTGTATCCAGGATGTCCAGTAGACACGTCTCCCCATCGATCACCACCTGCTTCCTGTACGAGTCCTGGACAAACATCAAGCGAAAACCCCGCATTAGGTCACATCACCTGACGCAGTGCTAAATTCAGTTCAGATTCAGTTTATCTTGCTTTTGTTGAAGTAACTGTTTATGCTGTCTAGGGGAGGCTTTCTGCTAGTGTTTTGAGCATTGCTGTGAGGATTTGATTGTATTCAGTGACCAAATCGTTGGTGAGGTTAATCCCAAACTCCGCCAACTCTGCTCCACAGCTCAATGCTGGGGGCCTTAAACCCCTCTAGTCTGGAAATTAGGCATGGTGCAAATAGGTTCATGTTTATCTACTTCTCTACAGGGACTAGACTAGCTTTATGTCTGCACATCTATGTCAGCAATGGGTGCAACTTCAAGTAGCTGAATGTATTAATTAGGCATGTCCACAAACATTTGGACATATACTGTATGGTTTGTTAGCTAAACTATATCAACACAAGCAATGAGATATATAGATATATGGATCGCATAGTATATATGGTATGTGCTCGTTGATCATACGTTATAACTCCATGCACAGCTTACTGTTAGGGGTGCACATACTCTTTTGGGCAATTGTGGAACAGACAAGGCAACTTTATGCTTTTATCAATACTGGTGATGACTGTGACCTTTCAACTAGGAGAAATACACCGAACGAAATTTATATAACAGACCCAATCAGCAGGGTGAATAACAGCATGTGACTACAGCCCAAAAAGATTTAAACCACTCTGTCAAGGCTTGGATGCCGTTCCTTGCTTCTAGAAACACACTCTTTACAGAGTAACCCAAGAGTGCAGACGTGTAGCTCTCCAGGAGCAGCAGCAGCAGCCCTGCTTTATGACGTTACTTGATCTCCAGTACCTCTATGGTGGGGTCATATTCGTCCACAAAGTGATTCTGGATCAGCTGGATTGTCAGTGCACTCTTGCCCACGCCACCAGCTCCCACCACCACCAGCTTATACTCCGTCATCCTGCAGCTGCCACTGGCTTACCTGGAGGAACGCAGACAGAAAGAGCAGAAGAACATTTAAAGAACCATAGCAAGTGTAAATCTTAGATATCAGATGTTTGGTTATGACAACAATGATGAGCACTTACAAGTGTGTGCAAAATATTATAATATTAAATTATTATAATATTTAATTATGCACTTTCTCTGGGGGTTCATCTTTGGTCCACCGTGTCTGTAACCCTAAAACTCAAAGCAGGCCAAGAACGACCCTGAGGACATAATCCCGTCAACCTATTTATGGAATGTCATCCTAAATGTCAGCGATCTTCTCAGGCTACACCCCAGTAAAAGAGATGATGTAAAAGAGATGGACTGGGGTAACCTCCCTGCGGATTTTAAAGCCCCGCTCCTTTCATAATTCAGCCACTTTCTACAAAACACACCTGAAAATATACATCTCGTGCCATAAACCTCAGCACTGTGAGGTTATAGTTATGATGTGCATGTGTACTAATCTACGTTTTCGAGCTTCTCACTAGATTAGGCCTCTCCGATCCCCCTGTGGAGCACAGTGTTCACTCAAGCAGGGGGTGTCAGCGTGGAGTATGCACTGCTGACTGCAAAACTGTGGAATTCTGCCACGCTCATCAGGTTTGGAGTTCTGGCACGGAGCTGGTTTTTGGGGTTATGTTAGAAAACTTGGCAGTCACAAGCACTGGAAGTCACACTAGAGATATGATACAAGCTAAAGCCAGTAGGACAGAACGAGACAGGAAACGCAGCCTAAATTCACTGTTGTGAATTTGTCTATCTGAATGTCTTCAGATTCAGTGCTAATGTCAAGAATCATCTAAATAAATAAATAACATCCATCACATTCAATACCAAAAGTTCAATATCCAGGAAGTCAGTGTCATCAGCATCAGCAAACCAATCTGTCGATACTGAAATAATAAGCTTGAAGGAACAGCATTAACTGGTTGAGAAACTGCACATGAAAAGTTTGAGTTATGAAACATTTTAATTTTAATTGTCACAATGCAGAAACACGTGCAAATAGGGACGCATAACCTGGCTAAGCTTCACCAGCTTTAAAATAGTGTTTAAAATGAGACAAAAAATGGCTTCTGAAGTCATTTCACATTCAGCTACACTACTGAAGTATGCAGCATCTAAACAAGAGGCTAAAACTCAACTTTTGGTTTCAGAATAAAAAAAAAACACATGGAAACTAAAAGTGCTGTAGAAGTTCCATTAAATGTCTGTTTAACTTTTTATAACTGGCTTTTACTGGTTGTTTAAACGTTTGGTTTCATAAAGTATGCAAACTAAAAGGAAAAAGAAAAAAGGTCAGTAAGCTTCATGGTATCGGTGCTCTGTATTGCCGATACTGAAACTGTGTGCAAGTGCCAGTACCGACTCAGTTACAGATACTGTATCGGTGAAACACTTATTATAATAATAATAATAATAATAATAATAATTATTATTATTATTATTAATAATATCATTATTATTACTACTACTAGCATATTTATCAAAGCATGAGCCAAAGGAAAGCAATGTTTTGGAAAACATAAATAAATAAATACATTTAAAAAGTGCTGAAAAGGATCATCTCAACTGAGTAAATTAATCTACTTATCTTCAAAACTGAGTGTAATGACTGACTTTGGACCAAAGAATCTAAACATTTTTATCACAATCATGATCAACAATATGCTCTTCTGAGCAGACTGCGATTGTGGCTCTTACACACTGACCAGTCATAACGTTCCCACTACCAGAGTAGGTCCCTCCTTGTACCACTATACAACAGATCTGACTATTCGAGGACATGAACTCCACAAGACCTCTAAAGGTGTCCTGTGGTATTAGGCACCAAGACGTTAGCAGCAGATCCTTTTAGTCTTGTAAGTTTTGAGGTGGACCTCCATGAGCATCAATGTGCCCATGGTGCCCATGACCCTGTTACCAGTTCACTGATTGTCCTTCCTTGGAGCCTCTTTTTGGGTAGGTACTGACCACTGCACACCAACAAAAAACAAGGCGTGCTTCATGTTTTGAAGATGTTCTGACCCAGTCTACCCTGTCTAACCATCCCAATTTGGCCCTCGTCATTCTTCGGCTTGCCCATTTTTCCTGCCTCCAACTTGCTGAATTAAGACCAGAGAACAGTTTTTGATAGCAGTTTATAAACCGTGCTACAAAGGTTGGTGTCAAGACATGATCTGAGTCTTCTTTAAATGTTGTGATAATCTGGCTGCATCGCCCTTCCTCAGGGAGTATCTGCAGGGAAGCTTTCGTCAATAATAAAAGCTTCAGACAATTTTACTATTCTAATTATAATTAACAGAGCTTAGTGTCAGAAGGACAGACTTGACAGGTGGAGCAGGAATAGACACCCTGAGCGAATGCTACACAAACCTCCAGACTCCTCCATCAGCCTGTATGAAACTGAAACTGCAACGCCAACACCAACCACAGAATCATATGCAGATCACTGCAATTTCCCTTTCAGATTAAACTGTCTGGAGGATAGATGAGAACCACACACAAGCCAGGAACCTGCTGAGCACCCAGCATACAGGGCCCCAGCAGATAAACAGGAACCTACTGGCACCATACCTAACGCCAGGTGTGGGCTAGAGGGGTATAAACCCCCCAGCATTGAGCTGTGGAGCAGTGGAAGAACTGTGATCTCTGGAATGATGGATGGTGGAGCTCCATCCAATACTTTAGAGACGAGCTAGGGTACTGGGGAGCTGGGGAGGATGAGGTGGGGTGTTGAAAATCCAACATCCTGACCTCACTAAAGCTCTTGTCGCTGAATGCAATCCAATCCTCACAGCAATGCTTCTCCAAAATCTAGTAGAAAGCATTCTTCCCTGGACAGTAGAGACAGATACTCCAACAAAAGGATGACCTCTTGTTGTTTAATACCCTTGATTTCAGGAGAAATCAATGAATGAGCAGGTGTCCCGTTACTCTTGTCCATATGGGTGCGGGTGCTCGGGTCTCACCTCAGCTCCACCTCATTCACACTGGGGTAAATACAAGTGCTTCAGTGCTGCAGTCAGAGCAGATATAAATTCACATACATCATTATAATGGATAATAGATCTGAACATTTTAGTACATTTTTGGGAATTAAAAAGCCATGAAAAAAATCTGGATATGGATCCTTCACCAAACACCCCCTAATGAGCAGTGGACTTTGAGTCTGGGAGAGATCCTCAGCTCCTGTGGTTAAATATTTGACCAGTTCCTTTATTAACTTAATTATTGTGTGTTAAATTAAGGTAAACATACTGATAAAGCCTTTACTTGAACAATCAGTAACCAGGATAAAACGTAAATCTAAATATTAATGTCATTTGTGTGGACTTTGCCTTCACTGTAGCTGGCTAGCTAGCTCTGCCACCCATCTTCCTATCTAACCCTATAGAGACGTTAGCATTAGCTTGCTAGCTAGCTAGCTAACAAACTGTTCAAGGTTTCACTACTAAACCTAAAGCTACATTTTAAACAGCTCTCGTTTATAATAACATAAATAAAGACCCTAAAAAGCAATCCTCAGAGCCACCCCGCAGAAAACAGCTAATTAATGAGCTCATTAACGAGCTAATTAGCAAGCGGTCCAACAGTTCGCTAGCTAGCATACCAAGTTAGCTCGCCGCTGGGTTAGGGCTGTATCCCAAATGCCTCACGGCTGGGCGACTAGTACACCATTCAAGTGCACAGGCCGCTACTGCGTGCCTATTCCGCCGGTGCACTACATAGGGAGCAAGGGCCAATTTGAGATACAGCCAAGGAGTATGCAGCTAGTTAAAAACACGTTAGCTAGCAGTAGTTTAGAAAACAATTATTTATTATTTTAAAAGACTAATTTATAAAAGACCTCGACGGCTTTCTGGAACAATATTCACACTGATTTTAACGCAGTGTCATGCAGTTAGCGGCGAAGTGTGTCAAGAGGAAAACTCACCACTTGAGTCCGTAGTCCTCTCTCTCTCTCTACCTCTCTCTCTACCTCTCTCTACCTCTCTCTCTCTCCGACTCCCGGCTGGTGTTACTTTAGCAAGAGGGGCTACTGAGGCTAGTTGCCGTCCGTATAACTCGCCATTCTGGGCTAATTAACAGCACTTCGGCTGAGGGCAAATAAAGCAGCTGTCTAGAATCAGATGTCGCGGTTAGTCTGAAGCCCTGAACAGAGGAGATCTGTCTGTTCTGGTTTCAGCAGGAGTTCCCAAAGCAAGGCTGAGCTTCCTATTAGATAATTCAGCTGCTTTCTGCTTCTGTTTCGGGGCTTTGCGCAGACTGGCCACCGCCCGCAGCACTGCTGCCACCTACAGAGCGGAGTTTTGGAGAGCCGGACTGAAGCCAGGCCGTGTCCCGAATGAAGCCTCAAAGGGCTCCTGTAGCGGAAACCATCATTTACCTCAGTTTAATGCAAAAGCTTCAAACTTTGCGCCCTATTCACTGCGTAGCTGGAGTTTCACAATGTTGGTGACCTGCATTTTCGCATGTAGGGGTTAGGGAATAGGGCACAGTGTCGAACACTGCTTTGGGACACCTTTGCAATGCCATAGCATCCACTGTAGCAACGCTTTAGCAACCACCTGACATATCTTAGCAACCGTGTGTGCAACCACCTAAGAACATCTTTGCAAATGCCATAGCATCCACTGTAGCAACACATTAGCAACCACCTGGCATATCTTAGCAACTGTCTAAGCAACCACCTAGAGACACCTTTGCAAATGCCATAGCACCTACTTTAGTAACACATTAGCAAGCACCGGACATATCTTAGCAACCGTCTGAGCAACCACCTAGAGACACCTTTGCAAATGCAATAGCACCTACTTTAGTAACTACCTGACATATCTTAGCAACCACCTAGCAACACCATAGTAACCACCTGGATACAATGGCAACCACATTAAAACACTATAGCAATTACCTAGGAACACCTTTGCAATGCCATAGCACCCACTGTAGCAACGCTTTAGCAACCACCTGACATATCTTAGCAACCGTCTGTGCAACCACCCAAGAACACCTTTGCAATGCCATAGCACCCACTTTAGTAACACAGCACCTATAGCACCTACTTTAGTAACACATTAAAACACTATAGCAATTACCTAGGAACACCTTTGCAATGCCATACCACCCACTTTAGCAACCACCTGACATATCTTAGCAACCGTCTGTGCAACCACCTAGAGACACCTTTGCAAATGCAATAGCACCTACTTTAGTAACTACCTGACATATCTTAGCAACCACCTAGCAACACCATAGTAACCACCTGGATACGATGGCAACCACATTAAAACACTATAGCAATTACCTAGGAACACCTTTGCAATGCCATAGCATCCACTGTAGCAACACATTAGCAACCACCTGGCATATCTTAGCAACTGTCTAAGCAACCACCTAGGAACACCTTTGCAATGCCATAGCACCCACTTTAGCAAAACATTAGCAACCACCTGACATATCTTAGCAACCATCTGTGCAACCACCTAGAAACACCTTTGCAATGCCATAGCACCCACTTTAGCAACACATTAACAACCACCTGACATATCTTAGCAACCGTCTGAGCAACCACCTAGGAACACCTTTGCAATTGTTATAGCACTCACTTTAACAACACATTAGCAACCACCTGATATCTGATATCTTAGCAACTATCTGAGGAACCACCTTGGGA
This sequence comes from Salminus brasiliensis, assembly GCF_030463535.1. Lineage (NCBI taxonomy): Eukaryota > Metazoa > Chordata > Actinopteri > Characiformes > Bryconidae > Salminus > Salminus brasiliensis. Next base: position 7,142,131 of record NC_132883.1, read on the forward strand.
CTCTCACTAAGTAACGCTTTAGCAGCAACCCGGGGCACCTCCTCAAGCAACCTCCTGAAATACCCGGACATGTACATAGAAAGACACTAACAAGCACCAGAAATACGATAGCAACCACCTAGCAACACCATAGTAACTACCTGGATACAATGGCAACCACATTAAAACACTATAGCAACCATCTAGAAACACCTTTGCAATGCCATAGCACCCACTGTAGCAACACATTAGCAACCACCTGACATATCTTAGCAACCGTCTGAGCAACGACCTAGAAACAATTTACATTGCCATAGCACCCACTAAGGAACACTTCAGCAGCGACTCGGGGCACCTCCTCAAGCAACCTCTTAAAATACCATGACAGGTACAATACCAACCACCTAGCAACACCATAGTAACCACCTGGATACGATAGCAACCCCATGAAAACACTGCAGCAGCCACCTAGCAACACCATAGAAGCCACCTGAACCAGACACCCGAACTCCCACCCGAAATCCCATGCAATTGTATAGCAACACCCTAGCAACCACCAAGAATAGCATAGCAACCACCAAGCATCACATGGGATGTCACAGCAGCCATCTGAAATCCCACATCAACCACATAGGATAACATCTAGGTTGTCATAGCAACCACTTACCAAAAATCTTTTTTATCCTAGTAACCACATAGCAGCCTAGCAACCTAGCAACTATCCGGAAATAGAAACCACTTCAGCTGGACAAGCACTCTGTGTTTTCTACTGGAAATGCACTTCTCTGGTTGTTTCTAGCAGGTTGGTGAGATGCAGGCTGGGACTAAACTCTGGAAGTGCACCTTTTTAAAAATACAAACGTTTAGGATTTAAGGTCAGTGCTAAAGCATGGTCTGTCATATCAGGTTCCCTGTGCAGAACACACAGTGCACCCCCCACCACCTCCACCTCTCTTGCTTAGTTTAGCCTGGGATGACCCATATGTAACCTGACGGGCAGCACCTGTCCTTCTGCTGAATGGACACCATAGAATGGGTGTCATCTACTCTGCTGGAGATCTTCTCTTTTTGAGGGTAAAATCAGATTTTGGCTTTTGGTTAGGGTTGCTCTGTGTGCTGTGGAATACACTGTCAGTTTGGTACATTAACCAGTTAAGCAAGAAACCACACCTGTGTGGAAACATCTGCTTTATTTCTCCCCTTTTATTCAAACGTCTTCATTATTTTGACAGCACCACTGACAGAAGACAACTGAATACCGTTCCAGATGGACTTTAACATGTGTCAGTCATGGCGTCTTTGACTAGATAAAAATAAAAAACATGATTACAACACATCTTAATCATTTCCAAGGAAACCAGTACAGATCACATAAATTATATACTTTGTAGACATATATGTATAACAGTACTATATGTGTATATATATATATATATATATATATATATATATATATATATATATATATATATATATACACACATACACACAGTACAGTGCACAGGTTATGGCACCTAAGCACATTATTTACAAGCATTTCTCTCAGCAATAAGAGTTTTCACTGTAGAAGCTCCAGCACCCATAAATCCAGTAAAAATGAACAAGAGTTTCTCATTCTGAAGAAAGTATTAAGATCTTGTCGGTGAGCTAGTCTGAAGAACAGAGCTCGGTTCCTCCAGGTTTCTCCTGGACGCCCCCCAGTCCAGCCCAGCATAGCGTGAATTTGTTTAACTCCATCAGCAGCAGCAGCAGCAGCATCTCACCTGATTTACCATCATTAAGCCCTGATTTACCACCAAACCAGGTGTTGATCTGAGGGGAACTCTAAATAATACTGGACTCCATGAGGAGAACTTTGGAGATGTTCTAATGATGAACACAGTGATGGAGACCCACCACCACTTTCTGTGGGAATGTTATTAATATCGAGTGGTTGGTGTGGCGCAACAGAAAACACCACTACCTCCCACTGAGTTACAACACCATGTGGGAGACTAGGGTTCGATTCCCGGTCTGGGTGACTATGCTGCGCTGCACCAATAAGAGTCCTTGGGCCAGACTCCTAACACTACATTGGCCTACCTTTGTAATATGAGTAACCTTGTAAGTCTTGTGGTCTGTGTGAATAAACACTTACTGCCCAGATAAGCTGCTTTAACACTTCTAAATTTCACAGCTAACTAAAACCTTTGCACAGTACTGTGTATATATATATATGATAAAATCTAGATTACAATAAGCATACAATAAACATTCACTTTATACAAATACTGGATTTAAATATTGTACACATGTTGATTAGTACATACATATATACACCTCCACATTCACTCATTTATTCTCTGCCATCCGGTTTTACTCATCTCAGGCCTCGATTAAACAGCCAGCTGTTAGATTTAATGCCGACTGCGAAAAGTGCTCAGAGGTGAATCATCACCTGTAGAACATGCGTCAGGGCTGCCACCTGCATGATTTATGGTTTTCCATGACGGGGAAAATAAAAAAAAGGTCATAAATAATACTGAATGAGTTTGAGATAAACACCGTTGTGGTATCTTCATGTAAAGCTGCAGTGTGCAAGACTGGATCAACTATTGTGTTTTGCCTGATGCAAAAGCTTTGTCTAATTCTGCGTTTTCTGTTTTTCACATGATGTGAATCTGGCAGTTCTTTACATTGTTTCCAAATGTTATGATAATAGGACCAATGTAAGTTCCCTAAAATTACTTGGAATAAAACCTTTTTACACTGACCTTCATTGAAGGTTATGTTTTTTTCCCTTCTCCATTTTTAAAAAAAGGAATAGTTTTAATTTAGAGCTGAGCAGGAACTCAACTTTCACAGCAGTGCTTCACAAACTGCAGACTTTACAGTTTTCTAGACAGAGTGAACCAGTTCGTATTTTCCTCTTTATTTTCCTCATTCAGTCAATTGGTCACTGTTAGAGCCCACGCTGCGAGCTGGTCAGTAGGTCCTGGGGTGGCGCAGGCCTGTAGGTGAGGTAGCAGATCATGCGGTTGGGCAGCCCCAGCTGAGGCAGCACTTCCAGCACTTTTTTCCCCATTGCTTTCCTGAGTGCAATCCTGCTTAAGTGCTGAAGACTAAGTGGTTCAGCTATAAACAAACAGGAAAACACAAGTTTAGACTTTAATTTCAGACATTTTCTACAGTTTGAAGCCTAAAACAATGCTTCTGTCATAAGAATCTTTTTTTGTAACTGCACAGCCAGCTGTACTTTATGATGAATAGACCAGTGTAATTTTGAATAATTACATTTTTAAAGTTAAATGAACAGATAATAATGTGATAATAACGTGATGATAACTCATAACAAGTGGAACCTGTTTAGGTGCTGTAAATAACCCTCTATAGAAGGTATTGTATTATATTAGCATAACCAGGTACCATTTATGCATTTAAACAAAATTTTGTTCAGCTGTGGTGGTTCTATATACTTATCTGCCTTTACTAAAGAACCCATAAAGTGCCCTTATTAGGGCTGGATAAATTAGGGTTTCGTTTCAGAGATATGAGGATATGGCAAAACTCACTTTCATAGAAGTCCAGGCAGACAGCTGCTTGAGAGCCAGGGCTGGTGTAGTGGATGGGCTTTTTGCCGAGGTTGTCTCTGGCAAACACGCTGCCCCCAAACTCAACCAGCAACTCAATCATCTCTAGATTGTTTGCTTTAGCAGCATGGTGGAGGGCTGTCTCGTGGAGCTTCGCAGCATTTACATTCGCACCTTTGGACAGTGAGTTTTGAAAAAGGAACAAAGGTATTTACTGAATCAGTGACTTGTTTTTGATGGTGAAGATATCATCTGAGAGTCCAAATACACATTTTGGTTGATGCTGTTCACAGATTGAAGCAAGACTTACTTTAAAATACCGGCAGTAACAAAATACAGCCTGTGAAAAACTGACCTGCATTTAGAAGAACTTTGACGCAGTCTAGATGCTGCCTGGCACAAGCCACATGAAGAGGAGTCCCAAAATGACAGTCATGGGCCTCCATGAGTGCCCCCTGTGTGATCATGAGCTGCACGCACTGTGAATTACCTGACATACAAACACAGATGGACAAACCGAGACTAGGTGTCACACATGCAGTTTAACTGTCACATTCTTTATTTTAGATAAACTGGGTTAGGGGTAAATAAGATACTACATTGTGAAACTAAAGGCCAGAGAAGAAAAAACAGTTGTCTTACCCCCCATGCAGGCCTCGTGAAGGGGAGAGAAGGTGAAGAGAGGAGGGTTTACCACAGCTCCATACTCCAGCAGCAGCTGCACACACTCCAGACTTCCAGCTGCACAAGCGTCACACAGTGGTGTGCTCCCGTCTATGTTACGGGCATCCACCTGGAGAAAGAAAAAAAAGTTATCATAACAGTCATAACATACATAATAATGTCTTTGTGGTGTTAAGCCCTAAAATTAAATAAATATATTTAATATATATTTTAATTAACAAAATATTTTATGTTTTTGTAATATATTACTGTCCCTCTAGGGTACCCACTAGGGTATAATGCTTACATGAGCTCCGGCCTCCAAGAGCAGCTTCACACACTGCGTTTGGCCTTGTATACAAGCTTCGTGGAGTGGGGTAATGGAGTCAACGGCTACAATGTTAACCATTGCTCCATTTTGGATCAGCTGCTGAAGCTGCGCCACTCTTCCGTGAGCCGCTGCTTCATGAACGGCGGAGCGGTCTGTCCAGAAGCCCAGGCCGTGTGCTACGCGTGGGGAGAAGAAGAGATCACAGAAGGTCTGAAATGTACATCCTGATAAAATGTCCAGCTACTTTAACTCCTTAACACTCCAAGGCTTAGTACACACTCGGGCGTATTACTCAGTAACTACAGGGATGTCTGTGTAAACTTGTAGGGCTATTCTTTGGTAATAGAAGTGTGTAATAAACCTTCGGGCCGCTTGCATCATTTCCATAGAAATGTTTTGCCAATACGGTTACGGTTACGAAGGTCCCTAAAGGTCACCATGCCCAATGCCAAGTTATGGCTTGAAGTGTCTACAGCCCCCAGCACTGGGCAGTGGAGCAGTGGAACTGTGGTTCTCTGGGGTGATTTGTGATGGGACCCATCTAACATATGTACATGACCTCACTGATGCTATGGTGGCTGAATGTAATAAAATCCTGACAGTAAAATCTTGATATCTAGCGTAAAGCCTTCCCTGAAGAGCAGAAGCTTTTACTGCAGAAAAATACACTGATCAGCCATTACATTAAAACCACCTCCTTGTTTCTACACTCACTGTCCATTTTATCTGATCTACTTACCATGTATGAGTACTGTGTAGTTCTTTAATACAGACTGTAGTCCATCTGTTTCTCTGATTACTTTGTTCGTAAGCCTCCTATCACCATGTTCTTCAATGGCCAGTGCTGAAAATCACCAACCACCCAAATAATACCTGCTCTGTGGTGGTCCTGTGGGGTCCTGACCATTGAAGAACAGGACGAAAGGAGACTGATAAAGTATATAGAGAAGCAGGTTATAATTAAGTTAAGACTGATCAGCGTGAACTAAATTAATAATAACAAATCAATATTATTTCAGAGGATGTTTGACGAGCATGTGTCTGCAAACTTTTGGACATATAATGTATGTGGCAACTACTGAACCTACAGTTAGTCTCATACAAACCCTTTCTACCCTTATCATGACATTCTTGACCTTAATTAGTTCTCTATACTTTAAAGGTAAATATACTTTACCAAGCAAACACACAGCATTGTCACAACCTCATTATTAATCAACGTTGTGAAAGTTATGAGGAATTACATTTCAACGTTGTGACAATGTTGTTGCAACTTTCGGCCGATTTACATTTTGACATTATGAAAAAATTCAGAGCACCAAATAGAAGTATAAAAATATAACAGAAGAAGTATATATTTTTATGTTGCCACAATGTTATGGACATCAAAAAAAAAAAAAAGGTTGTCACAATGTTCTCACAACTTTTAAAATAATTTGATTTCAACATTGTCACAATGTTATGGCCTTCAATAAAAAGGTTGTGCCAATATTGTCACAAAATTTTAAAGAATTATATTTCATCATTGTCACAACGTCACAATGTGGGCACCAAAACAGGTAGTCCCAACATTGTCCCAACGTTCTGAGGAATTAGATTTCAACATTGTGACAACGTTGAGAGCATCAAACAGACAAGGCTGTAAGCACCCCCTCCCCCCCAAAAAAGAGAAAAATTGTTTAGAAATGTCTGAGGAATTAGATTTCAACGTTGTGACAATGTTGCGGGCAAAATACAGGCTGTTCCAATGTTATCAAAACTTTCTGAGGACTTACATTCCATTATAGACTTATATAACATTATAACTTACATAACATTGTGAAAACGTTGAGCGCACCAAGCAATGTTGTGTGCAACAAAAACAGGTAGTCCCAACGTTGTCACAACTTTCTGAGGACTTATATTCCAACATTGTGAAAACGTTGATAGTCCCAAATTGTCCCAATGTTGCCAGAACTTTTCGAGAATCAGGCGGACAGCGTTGTGGGTACCAAAAAACAGGTTGTCCCCAACGTTGTCACAACTTTCTGAGGACTTATATTCCAACATTGTGAAAACGTTGATAGTCCCGAATTGTCCTAATGTTGCCAGAACTTTCTGAGAATCACGCAGACAGCGTCGTAGGCACCAGAAACAGGTAGTCCCCAACGTTGTCACAACTTTCTGAAGACTTACGTTCCAACGTTGAGACAACGTTGAGGGCACCATGCAGACAACGTAGCGGGTACCGAAAAAATTAGGCAGTCACAGCGTGACCGTGTTCGCTGGGTATTTGGAAGCACAGTGAAAGCCATGCTCACATTCAGACAAATCAGTAAAGCAACAACTCAGCAAACAGCCGGGAAACCCTCCACTGAGACAAACAGCGTGGCTCATACTGGCTTCCGCTCGGTTGCTAAGGAAACCACGGCTAACGTTAGCATTAGCAAGCCTGCGTTAGCTAAACACACTGCAATAACATGAGTCATGGCTGCTTCGTGCATTTCCAGAACAACACCGAATATATTTACCAAGCTAAAGCATGACTAGGCAGCATTTACACGACGTATAAAGCGCTGATATTATAGCTAGCTAGCTAAGTAGCTACATTGGAGCCCATGCCTGTAGCACCTAGCTAGCTAGCTAACGTCAGCTAGCTTAATTCTCTCTGTTTACAGCAGCCTTACCTATATCACTGAAAAGCGACGGCCGTGTGCGTGTTATCTCCATTTCATCTTTCCCGTTTGAGTCTTAGAAAAGTCCGAGGATGTCGTTCAGTCCTGCTCTTAGTAGCTAGCTAGCACAGAGCTGTATGGTAGCCATGGCGTACAGTTAGCTAGCTGGCTAGCCTCCTTTGTTTACAGCGTTAAAGCATTAGCTAGCAGCGGACTTAGCGCCGGCTAGCGTTCCCAGGCTTGCTGCTACCACCGACTGGACTGGAGTAAGTGGTACCTGGCAGAGATGAGACAAATTAAAGGACAAAATAGCAGAGAAAAGTGCTTCTGTAAAGTGTTTAATCACCACAAGCTGCTAGAACAGCTTCAACTGTGGGACTAGAGGGAAGTTAGATGTCCATTCTTCCAAAGAATTTCCCTAAGTTGGTGTTTTGGTGATAATGGAGAGCTCTGCTGGTTTTAGATAGCTGGTTCATGCTGGTCTTGTGCTGCTTTGGCTGCAGGGTCATAATGGTTGACCAGCATACCAGCATTACAATGCATCTGCTGGGTTTGCTGGAAAGGCCAAAGCTCCAACCCTACAATCCCACAAGCACATGCCACAGCATGTCATACTCCTCAAACCATTAGCTAAGTGATCCCCATTCAGCGACTCCCTGAGCCCTGTGGTTGGGTCACTGTCGTCTTGGAAGTGATCAGTCATGATGACTGTATTTGTATGGTGTATTGATTTGCAGTGACCCCTTCTTCTAAAGGGACGAGTGGACCCCAACCATGCCGAGAGTAGCCTTCCAGAGCCTCCTCACTGTTCAGGCCTGTACTGGGCATCATGTTCTTCCACATCTTTGTAGACGACTGCCTTTACACCCCTGAACTCTTTCTAATGAGGGGTTTATGCAGTGCAGCACTACTACAATCTCGCTCTCTGTGTGGTTGTGGACGAACTGTTCTCACTGACCATGTGATTGCGTCCTGTGTTGTTGGAACAGCTGCTTCCCTGGTTTTCCTCAAATATTGCAGTAATGCATTAGCCTCGCGTTTGCCGAATGTGAGCTTTCAACCACAATTTCCAACCCTGATTCCCACAGACCTAAATGCAGAGGTCATTTTCGGGCTGGGCCGGCACAAGCCTTTATACTTTTGATTTGGGGCCCTCCATACCACCACCTCAGCACCAGATGCTTTATCAACCACCCAAGCGGCGCATATCTGCATTTTCCCAACCGCAGGAATTGATTAACCTAGTATTAGTGAGCCAACTATGAAAATAAATTCATATAAAAATCACTTTTCCCTGTATAATACAATTTTGTTTTATCATGTTATTCATGTTATTTTTTACAATATCATGTTATTTTTAAAATATTGATTTTTTTAATCATGATATATTGGTTCCCCTGGCCCTCTTGTGGCGTTGGGGCCCTAAACGGGCGCATAATTCAAGTATGCCTTGGGCCGGCTCTGCTTTAGGGACCCCCCCCCCCCCCCCCCCCCCCACAGTTTGGTACTGGTAATTAACCCACCCATTTATAGCTCCCCCTAGTACTAGCAGTGATCTAGAAGTGATCTAGACTTCCCCAAAACAGGTCTCCTCTGATACATGGAAAGCCAGTCACCACCTCTTTTTGAACTGCTGCTAATGCAGCATCACTCTGCAGCCGAAACACTCGGAGGAAAGCGTCGGGTCTCCAGCTCCACCAAACTCACTAACAGATTGCTTAAAGAGGGATGAGGGCAGCGAGTATCATCTACCCACCCAGAAATATCATGACCGATTATGCTCTCTCCGACTCCGACAGCTGATGGCAAAGAACACTGAGCCACTTGGATGGCCATCAGAGTTGATGGATGTTGTCATCTGGTTAAATGTAGGTTGAGACATCAGGTGACCAGAATTCAAAGCCAACGTCAGTTTGATGTGGAACAGTGAAGACAGCTGACGTTAATATTTCGTTGGTAGCTGTAACGTTAAGTAACCAAAATCCAACGTTTTCCAAACGTCACATGCCAACATCATATGGACAAACAGTACCAACATTTAGTTATATGGATTTTAACGTTGTTAAAATGTTGATAAGTTTTAAGTCATGATGTTGAGCACCCAAAATGTAACGTCTGTCTAACGTGTTGGTTTTTGCCGGATACATGACTTTGATTTCCAACCAAAATTCTGTCTGAGAGTCTGTGCAACACTGTATCAACAGTTTTCCCCATAAATTCAATGTCTGTCTGATGTTAGAGACCAACTTCATCTTACGTCAAATTGACTCTGAGCATTTAGGATGGTAACTAGGCTACTTGACCGCCTTGACCTCAACTGTTTCACTGAAATAAACACACACACATAAGCAACACCAACCCCAACCTGAACACACACACACACACACACAGATTATTCTGATCCTTCCAGTTCATCCACCATATCCACACTGAGCTCCACCAGCTCAGGGACTGTAAGCACTCTGCACTTTAAGCTTTACCTGAACTTCAAGCTGCTACGTATTCCTGCACTGTACACTCTGCTTACGTCTGAGGTGCTGTTTACAAAACCAGTGGGTCTACCTCAGCATACACTCCTGAGCTCCCTGTTTTACTTACATGCACAGCACATCCATCACTGCTCTTTTACATTTACTGTTAGTATAATAACTTCGTTCTAATCTAATCCCCCAGTCTTCATGAACACATTTTTGGATTTATTGTCTTTGTACTTATTGCCTAAGCACCCTGTCTCGTGTTTTGTCTATTGTCCTTGCACTACTGTATGTCCTACCTATTCTGCAGCAGAGACTTGGCCTAACAGTGTTTGATTGAGCTGAACTGAATAAAGCATCACCAGGTTGACATTTTTCCCTCAATCATATTTTATTCATATTATTTAGCGACAGCAGCATTTACGCACATTTAAAAAGTACAGTTAAATCACGAACACACTTCAACAGTTTGTATGAACCTTGCAACATCTTCAAGTATGTGCCATACGGGTTAAGTTGTGGAGCAAAGTCAAAATGCATAGTCAGTCGTACACAAAAAAACACCAGTCTCTGGAACTGGACTTCACTTCTTTTTTTTTCTTCTTCCACATAAAGCACTTTTCCTCCCAGCACCATTCACAAACCTGTGCAGCCTTAACAATGAGGGAATCAGCGTTTTTCTGAACAATGACTGGACCCTGTCACTCCTCGTTCTTCCTCGTCTCTCCTTCACACGTATTTTCTTATTTCTAGAAGCGTTCGTACACTGCGGACAGGCTGCAGGCCTTCATTTGAAAGTAAAGCATAATGAAATGGTTAAAATGACGTAAGTGGTGAGCAGCAGTAGCAAAGGAAACATTTAGACATCAGTGGTGCGAATATGTCTGTCCAAAGGAAAGTCTGTGTCCTTGGTCGGCTGAGGCTGGGAGTGGTGCCTCTGGCGTACTTGTGACTCCATGCTCTCGCCTGTGTGCGAGAGGGAGGGCAGGGAGGAGAAAGCGCTCTCCCTCTGGCCTTCTTCCTTTGACTGCGTCTCGTGCTTTGGGACCGGGGTCCAGGGCTGCCACGACTGAGCTGTGGAGCAGGATTTTACAAGCGGGGGTTTCCCCTGTGCGGAGAACGCAGAACCGCTGAAACGACAACTCTGTCAGAGAGAGAGAGAGAGAAGGAGAAAGTGTAAAAGAGTGTGCAAGAGAGAGAGAGAGTGTGTGTGTGAGACAGAGAGGGAGTTTGAGAGAGAGTGTGTGAGAAAGAGAGTGTGTGTGTGAGAGAGAGGGAGTTTGAGAGAGAGTGTGTGTGTGAGAGAGAGGGAGTTTGAGAGAGAGTGTGTGAGAAAGAGTGTGTGTGTGAGAGAGAGGGAGTTTGAGAGAGTGTGTGTGTGAGAGAGGGAGTTTGAGAGTGTGTGTGTGTGAGAGAGAGAGAGTGTGTGAGACAGAGGGAGTTTGAGAGAGAGTGTGTGTGAGAGAGGGAGTTTGAGAGAGAGGGTGTGTGTGAGAGAGGGAGTTTGAGAGTGGGTGTGTGAGACAGAGAGGAGGTTTGAGAGTGGGTGTGTGAGACAGAGAGGGAGTTTGAGAGAGAGTGTGTGTGAGAAACAGAGAGTGTGTGTGAGACAGAGAGGGAGTTTGAGAGAGAGTGTGTGTGTAAGAGAGGGAGTTTGAAAGAGTGTGTGTGTAAGAGAAGGAGTTTGAAAGAGTGTGTGAGAGAGAGGGAGTTTGAGAGAGTGTGTGTGAGAGAGAGAGGGAGTTTGAGAGAGAGTGTATGTGTGAGAGAGTGAGAGAGAGTAAGAGAGAATGGGTGTGTGAGAGAGACAGTGAGAGAGAGTAAGAGAGAGTGTGTGTGTGAGAGAGAGAGTGAGAGAGAGTAAGAGAGAGTGTGTGTGTGAGAGTGAGTGAGAGAGAATGGGTGTGTGTGAGAGAGAGTGAGAGAGAGTGAGAGAGAGAGAGTGAGAGAGAGTAAGAGAGAGAGTAAGAGAGAGTGTGTGTATGAGAGAGAGAGAGAGAGAGTGAGAGAGAGTAAGAGAGAGAGTGTGTGTGTGAGAGAGAGTAAGAGAGAGAGAGTGTGTGTGTGAGTGTGTGTGTGTGTGTGAGAGAGAGAGGGAGTTTGAGAGAGAGAAAAAGAGAGAGAGAGGATTAGATTATCCAAAAAGTCAAAAAGAATGTAAAAAAAGCAACCGCTTAGCAACTGTACAGCAACCACCTGAAACACCACAGTAATCTGACATAGCACAGCAACCACTTCTTAACTGCATAACAACTACTTCGGATACCTTAGCAACTGTATAGCAAAAGCATAGTAACTACTTGGAACAGCACAGCAACCACCTAGCAACCACCTAGCAAACACCACTTGGCAACAACATGGTAACCACTTAAAATAGCATAGGAACTGTTTAGCAACCACCAGGAACAGCATTGCAACCACCTAGCAACAGTCCAGGAAATCTTATGCGTATCAACTGCATAGCAATCACCATGACATCACAGCATGTGTTTTGGCAACAACATGACAACCAACAGCATACCAACTGCCTAGTAACTGCATAGCAACCACCAGGACACCACATGCAACAACATGGCAACCACTTAGAACAGCATAGCAACCACCAACTAACTGCCTAGCTACCCTCCAGGACATCATAACAAGTGCTTAATAATTACAAGCACTTGGAATAGCTTATTAATCACCTATCAACTGCATAACAACCACATTGGATATTTTGGATAGCATCTGTCTATGAACATCACAGCAATCACCTAGCAACTACTTAGCAACCATTAGAGAAAAAACTGAAAACTGGTTTGTTACTATGGTTTTTTTTTACCAGTCAGTGAAGGTCTTCATTCATGGGCAAGGTCATCATTTTTCATCAAGTGACTGTCCAGCCTTTCGCTGTATTGTTTTATTGTCTATATTTTCAATTTAGTGGATATTTATGATCACAAATTCTAATGAATTCTAATATTCTGGAGTTTGTTCATTTTACACTGAGCTGCTGTCCGTTCAGACACTGTGCACTTTACCTTTGATGGTCCTCGGAAGTCTTGGATTTTTAATGCAATATCTCTTATCCAGCCATTCATTTCCTCAGGAGTGTCTGCCTGTGTGGATAAAAAAAACCCAACATCTCAGAATTAAAGCTCTGTCACACTACGCACCCCACACCCCACAAATCTACTGCAGTTTATCAGCATCAGCTTCTGACTGGAAAATTTTTCACAAAATACTAAATATTCTTATTTTAATATAAATATAAATGTAAAATATAACTAAGTATAAATTATACATTAGTACAATACATATTAATAATAAATTAGTGATAAATTGAATAACAATACCTGATATATAATAAAATATAATAATAAACAGCAAACATGATAATGCATTTTTATTATTATATTTTATTATATATCAGACAATGTGAAACTAAATCATTTATCTTAACCCAAGTACTTTTTCCAGTGAATGAAATCTGGTAACGACTAGCAATCATTATGCAAATTATTCAGGGCTAAAGGCCCCAGCCAGCCTTTCATTCATTCTCATCATCAGTGTTTGGTTTGAAGAAATTCTTTAATCATAAAACTGATGTAAAATGACTTACTAAAACAAAGTTTCAGCGGGTAAAAATATTCAGGCATTACTTGTAAAGCAACCTCCGCGTTTACAAACATGCCTCAAATGAGTTGCTGAATGGTGTAAAAGCAGGTGTTGTTTACATCTTGCTTGACCAACGATGCATTTAAGCAGAGATCATTCAAAAACAGCTTCGCTCAAAATACATTCAGGTGCAGATCACTCACACACACAACCTCAAACGCCTCCACCAACATCTCCAGTCCGTTGTGAACTAAAATCTTAATTTAATGTTGAGGATTTTTAATTTTAGGTACCTGGATGTAGAACGTTCTTGCATTGGTGATGATCTCAAACAGGTTATCACGTGAGAGCAGCTCCCTGAAAATACAGCAAATAATTAAGATGGGAGAAAAGGATTCTTTCTCTTATTAAAGCTAAATTCTAGGATATATTCGTTTTAATGTGAGCATTCTGTAATTAAATCAGTTATACATAATATTTCTGACTAAACTCTTCAAAATAAAGGTGCTACAAAGGGTTCTTTGAGTGATGCCACAGGAGAAACACTTTTGGTTCTATAAGGAACCAGGCTTGTAAAAGAGGTGTGTGTGAAGAACCTTTAAACTAGTAAAATCCATTAAAAATGTTCAGTGAAAACATTTTTGGCACCTAAGCACATTATTAAAAAGCATTTCTCTCATTCTGAAGAAAGTAGGTGAGATCTTGTGAGCTACTCTGAAGAACAAAGCTTGGTCCCAGGTTTCTCCTGGACGCCCTGGACGTCAGAGTGTGGGTTTGTGTGGATCACCTCCATCACCAGCTCATCTGATTTGCCAACATTAAGCACTGATTTACCAAACCAGGTGTTGAGGATGGTAATTCTAAATAACACTAGACTCCCATGAGGAGAAGTTTGGAGATGTTTTAATGAATGCCCTCAAAACCACAACTTTTTCTCCCAATTTGGTACTGCCAATTAACCCACCCGTTCTAGCACTAGCAATGCTCCAAGTGCTAGGAGGGCAAGGCCTTAACTCATGTCTCCTCCGATACATGCAAAGCCAGCAACCGCCTCTTTTCAAACCGACGCCTGTGCGGCATCGTCGGGCAGCCGGACAGTGCTGGGTCCCTGGCTCCAGCTAACCAGCTAACAGATGCCTGTCCCAGCCAACATCGCTTTAAGAGAGATGAGGGGAGAGAGCTCCATCTACCCACCCGGAGGGAGAATGGCCAATTGTGCTCTCTCTCTCAGACTCCGGCCACTGATGGCAAAGAGCTTTTTTACTTCTAATTTGTACAGGTGATGTATATATCCATGCATAAATATGTACAAACACAGTAATGCAGTCATACAGATTTAAATAACAGACCCAGATATTCAGCCAGATTTCAGCAGAATTTAGGCTAATTGACTGCCCAGTCTCAGCTTGGGATTTAGTGCTTAATTTTAGGGCTGGTTATTCAGTAATGTAATATGAACAACTCAGCAAACACAATGAAACTAAAGAAGACTTGAAGGGGTTAAGAAAGGCTACTCTAGACAAGTCAAACACATGACTGGAATCTTGTCTACTCACCCTGATTTTACAAGGCACTCATGAACCTTGTGTATGTCCCTCAAGCGAATGCTGCGCAAGGGGTCTTTATCCTGCAATTAGACAGTTACACTGGTTACACTGGAGTCCACTGTACCTCTAGTTCTTCCATGAGCAGAAAAGGATCGCTGGGATTCCTGTATCTCACCGATTCATTTTTATAGTAGCTCACAGCCTGGTCATCTAAAATGAAAAATCTCCTCTTCCAGCTTTTTCTCTGAAAGGGTTCAAGAAAGAGCAGTTAGAGCCGTGCCTGTAGGATGGTCACCTCATTTCAACAGCTGAATGGTAGCACAGCCTACCACATTGCCTTGTTTGACGCAGTAGCCTGATCTCACAACGTTGGGGCGTAGACTTATGCACCTTCTCAGCGTTACATGTGAGCTCGGTTCACTAGTGAAGACATCATCTGCTTCGTTCTAGAAAACACAGAAAGCAGCGACCCAAACAGGCTCACAAACCTCTGCTATCATGTGCTCTCAAATGTCCTCAGAAAGGTAATAAAATACAAAAGCCGTTGAAAAGAACCTGTTGGACCGGTGTGTGGACGACAACACCTCCCACAATCTCCGTCTTGTAGGCCTGTCGAGATGTCGACTGAGTTTGGCTCGTCACGGTGGCGGCATCTGTGCTCTGAGCAACGGGTGATATTTTGGGAACCTGAACGTGGAACCAGAGGAACAGCACTCATTAATGCCCAGCTGTTCTCAACTTGAAGGTGGAGCTGGCACTACGAGCTATACTCTAGCGGTCAAAACTAATTGGTGACTTTCTGAAATGATCACTGCTCTACTGACCATATAGGAGCACTCTGTAGTTCTAAAACTCCCGACTGTGTCCATCTGTTTCTCTGCATACTTTGTTTGTTAGCCTCCTTTCACCCTGTTCTTCAATGCTCAGGACCCCACAGGACTGACCACCACAGAGCAGGTAGTATTTGGGTGGTGAGGCATTCTCAGCACTGCAGCAGTGACACTGACTGACATGGTGGTGGCGAGTGTGTTAGTAGTGTGTGTTGCGCTGGTGGTACGAGTGGATCAGACACAGTAGTGCTGCTGCTGGAGTCATTAAACACCTCAGTGTCACTGTGTCCAGAAATATCCAGCCAACAGCGGCGTCCTATGAGCACTGATGAAGGAACACAAACGGTGCAGCAACAGATACATAGCTTCTGTCTCTGACTTTACCTCTACAAGCTGGACCAACTAGGTAGGGGCGTCTAATAGAGTGGACAGTGAGTGGACAGACACAGTGTTTAAACACTCCAGCAGCACTGCCGTTTTTGATCCACTCGTACCTCCAGGGTAACACACACTAAAACACACTTTTTGCCACCATGTCAGTCAGTGTCACTGCAGTGCTGAAAATGCCCACCACAAAAAAACACCACACGAATAATAGCTGCTCTGTGGTTGAAGAATCAGAGGAGACTAACAACGTATGCAGAGAAACAGATGGTCTACAGATGGTCGGTTATTACAGAACTACAAAGAACTGCAAAGAACTGATTCAGAGGGCAGTGGTGGTGACAGGAACCGGGGTCACAAAGTCTACAAACAAATATGGCCAAATTGACTATTGACTATTTAAAACTAGCAGTGAACCTACACTTAAAAAATGTAGGTGCCCTAAATTATTCTTTACGAGATGCCATTGAAGAACCACCTATGGTTCTATATAAAGAACCGTGTTTGTAATAGAGGTAAAGCTGGGCAATATGACAATATTTTATCAAATTGCGATAAAGTTTGTTATCATGTTACACAATATGCTTCTATGAGTGTATCATGGATATCGTCAGTGTTTAAAGAGCACTGATAAACTGCACGTTTCATTACAAAGAGTGTAATCAGTAATCAAAAATATTGTAATAAATATCGAACATCATTAAAAATATCTTTAAATATCGTGAAATAATTTTTTTCCAGATCCCCCACCTCTAAATAGAGGTGTGTAAGTGTGTAGAACCTTTATACAGGAAAAGAACATTTACATCCAGTGAAGGTTGCTTAGACCTTTAGCATTTAGCATTCAGCTGATGCTCTTATCCATAGCGACTTGCAAGGCTACTCGTATTACAGAGGTGGGCCAGTGTAGTGTTCGGAGTCTTGCCCAACACAGCAAGACACAGCACAGTCACCAAGACTGGGAATCGAACCCCACTCTCCTATATGGTGTGGTAGCTCACTGGCAGCTAGTGGTTGAATCAATTGCACCAGACCCAGAACCACTTCTTCACATTCACAGATCTCTATTACAAACAAGGTTGTTTATGGTTCCTCTATGGTTCCTCACTGCGGTCCACAGACCTCTTACACCACACTTACACAGTCCCACAAGTTGTGCCTGCTGTTTAAATCTGAAAATGGTCTTGACATCGCCTGATCTTCCTCACTCCTCAACTCGCTTAATCTCTAGATGAGGTTCCTATAGTGTGTGGTTGTGAGCCACAAAATGAAGGGCATACACATCCATCTGGCTGCTAAGCATCAGTGTATGCCATATGTTCATCTGAGCAACTCTCATGTGCATTATATATATATATATATATATATAGAGAGAGAGAGAGAGAGAGAGAGAGAGAGAGACCTCTAGTTCTATGAACACACTTGCGCTCAGGAACAGTGTGGTAGATTGCAAACTTTCAGTACTTGTTCACAGTCACAGTAGCCTAAAGGTTCATGAGACTGAGTGTTGTTAACTCACTGTGATTTTGGTGGCCTTATTCAGTGCGATGACCCACTCCTTTAAGTCTGCCGCATCATTGGCTTGGAGGAAGTACCGTCGTGACAGTGCATTTATCACTGCAGGTAAGGTAGAATGTGTTATTCATGTCATTACAGAATAATAATTTATAATTGAGTTAATATTCAGTTATTAAAATCTTAAATAGACTCTAGATTCTAGATTAGTTATAATTACAGTTGACAGGCTGCTTTTGTTACTGTGCCTTTAAGACTGTTGTATGTAAACAATCTCTGTTCTGATTAACTGCACTGTGTTCTTTTAAAATGCAGGCCATCACTGACTGGGGCTATATATATATATATATATATGACGGGGTTCATAGATTGAGAAGAGGTGGTACAGTGCAGGGAGTGTCTCATTGGATGTTAGGAAAATGGGTCACAAAGCAGATATTAATGATTGGCTAAAAGACCATAATGAGACCATAGTGTGAAGGAAGTAGCTGAATCTGCAGGTAAAGGTAAAGGTGCACGTATTTGTCACTGTACAGTGTACAGCGAAATGTGTCCTCCGCATTTAACCCATCTGGTAGTGAACACACACTCACACACACACATGTGATAGGGGCAGTGAGTACACACACACACCCAGAGCGGCGGGCAGCCAACTCCAACGCCCGGGGAGCAGAGAGGGTAAAGGGCCTTGCTCAAGGGCCCAACAGTGGCAGCTTGCCGAGCCCGGGAATCGAACCCACAACCCTGTTATCAATATCCCGGCGCTCTAACCGCTGAGCCACCACTGCCCCAGGTGTATGGAAGCATATGGTCATACGGGTCTACCAGCAGTGGCAAAAATCCCAGTCTATAAGACATTCCAGTCAGAATTGTGTCTAAAAGACGGCAGAAATGAGGAGAATTCCCTGTAGGCTGAAATTGTTGCCACTGCTGGTAGACCCGTATGACCGTATGCTTCCATACACCTGCAGCTTCAGCTACTTCCTTCACACTATGGTCTTTGGCCACGCCCAAATGCAATCACTCCTTCTTAGCCAATCATTAACATCTGCTTTGTGACCCATTGTCACACAGCCTGCAGGTATTTATAGCCCAATCATCCTTATGCAGAGCCATCTGTGGAGATTTATCATGAAATCCATTTATCATGATAAATTATTCCAGATTCATATTATGTCAAAAAGAAATTAAATTCCACAATGAAATTTCACCTACTCAGCAAACACTAAACTAAAGACACAAAACGTTTAGGGGTTACTAATATACTATATACTATATACTATTTATATAGATACTATATAAATGTGCTCACAAATCAGTCCATTAGAATTGGGCAGTATTTTGCAGTGCAGTAACTCAATATGAACTGTATGAGCGAACGTTATGACACCAATGTTTACAGTGAAAAAGTGTCCATGATATGAGCCCTTCAATAATCCTGAGACAGATTATTATGTGACTACTATTATGTGACTCATGTGTAGGTGATGTAGGTGTGGGAGTGAGGAGGGCTTGAGGGGTGACTAGCACTCACCAAAGCAGAATTCAGTCTTGGGTTTCTGCTTGATTGACACTTCGCTGACCTGTAAGCAAACGAGGAGTAAGGAAAAGACGAAAGAATTAAAATAAACATGTCTATGCAAATAAGACAGAGCTGAACAACATCCTGAACATGAATGACATTAAGGTTTTGACATGCACTTAGACCCCAAGTGACAGCAAGGCCACTCAGAGAGCATACAAACAAACATCAATTTTTAAATGTGCAGCATCAAATGCAGCAGTGTTAACTACAGTCTGGAATCAATAGTGTAAGGAATCAGGGTTTTAACACTGTAAAATGACTTAATTTCAGATGAATATATATAACGTATATATTATTGTACTTCTGTGCAATGCAATACTTAGTAGGAGGCCAAATAATTTGTAAAAAAAATAAAATAAAATGAAGATATTAAATTGAAGAAATGTCTAGACGTGCTCTCAATAATGAACAGTGCTGTAGATAAAGGTAAACTGACAGAGAACACTGCAGCACATCAGGAATCATGTTACAATCCTTTATCCTTTTTCTTACTTCTTTTACTAATTACTAATTATGTAAAGCTGCTTTGTGACGACAACAGTTGTAAAAAGCTATACAAATAAATCTGACTTGACTTGACTTGATAATAAACTGAACATACAGAAGGCCTTGTATTTGAAGCGTGGTGGTCAAATCCTGAAATAGATCAGCTGACAGAAGTAACTGTGAGTAGATAAATAATGTACATTCTTTATTTAAAGTACACAATAACTCTAAACACTTGATCTACTGGATCTACTCTAATTACTAATCTACTCTACACTGTATTTGGTATCACTGCTCACGAAATTACAGAAAAGATAGGATAATCCTTTATTAGTCCCACAGTGGGGAAATTCTCAGTGTCACAGCAGAAAAGGGGTAGCAAGACAGATGCCTAAATGTAGATAAATTACCAATATATACACAAAATAAGTAATAGAAGTAAAAAGTAATAACAATATTATTTACAGATTATTTACAGGTAATTGCAAATGACTTTTAATTGCACATGTGTGTGTGTGTGTGGGGGGGGGGGGGGGGCACATTGTATTTTTACATTGAGGGATCTCTTTTCCCTGAACATGTGTGTGTAGTTTAAGTGTGTGTGTGTGTACGTGGTCCGCTGGGAGCAGTTCTAGTTGTAGAGTCTGACGACAGCAGGAAGGAAGGACCTTTGATACTGCTCCTTCACACACTTAGGGTGAAGAAGTTATAGAAAATTATATATATAATATTATATATTAATAGTGTGATTCCAAACTTTTTAATGTTGGTGTATATTGTTGCTTTGTTTTTGCCATTTTCATTTGTTTACACAAAGTCAATCTGGTTGTTGTTCTTTACATTTTTGTCCAAATTCTGTTAAATAGTGGAATCTAATTATTTTGCATTCACTTCCACTTAAAGTTACAAATGTTTTTTCCTCCTCCAATAAAGTTGCCAGTTCAGATTTCTGCCACTGCTGGTAGACCTGTATGACCGTATGCTTCCATACACCTGCAAATTCAGCTACTTCCTTCACACTGTGGTTTTTGGCCACAGCCAAATGCAGCCAAATCTGCTTTGCAACCCATTTTCCACACATCCAATTGCACTGTACCACCACTTCTCAATCTATGAATCCTGTCACACACCATGAGCTTATATATATATGTGGCTATATATATATGTATATATATACATATATCATTTCTATTTTTTATATTCAATCATCGTCATGTAAAAGCCTCAGACATTTTGTGTGACAAACAATAATTAAGTGCATTATTTTCGGATTGATAAATCACCTGCTAACTGACTGTAACAAAAACTTTACCTTTGAAATGTAACTCAGACGCAAACTTCCAACAAAGCCTGCTCCCTCTGGTAAGTTCTGTTCCCAAGAAGAATGCAAAGTTATGCAAAACATACAAGCAGTTCTTTGGAATCAATAGCAGTCATAACAGCCTTCTTCAAAAGTTCTGCTTTTCATCAAATCTGCTGCTACTTCAATGGGCACAGGCCCTTCTGCACTACTGTGCTCTTCTAATTACCTGTGGATTGTCCATGTACCAGAAGAGAGAGTTGCGCGAGGTGTCCAGGATGAAGTAGCGCCGGTAGAACTTCCCAGTGCTCTCATTTTCCTCGATGTCCAAGAATCCACAGATGCGGTTCTGTCTGTCCAGATAAGGCATGTCCTAGAACCAGCAACAGCAGACCAACCGTTTAACTACACACTCTCACTTGCAGGACACAGGTCAAACTAACGAGCTGTTAATAGGGATCCACATGCATATTAATATTAACATATATATAACATATAATATTAACATATAATTACCAACAGGGCTACAGAAAACTACTGAATCATTTAAAGTGAGAACTATATTCTGCACAGACAGGATGAACACTGCTAATATCCAGTGGCTTCAAGTTTGTTGGTTGGACAAAACTTTTAATTTCTTCTGTTTCTTCAATTTCTTCTGATCAAACTCTTTCATTTCACTCTCTACTGGAGAGCCAGTCTCATACCGGAGCTCTTTGTTTCATCTGCATGAACGGTGTGTGTAATATTGAGAAATAAGTTATAATAAAAACCCACAGAAGGCCTCATGTTTTAAATGTGCTAGATAACTTACCACTAAATAATAATAATAATATAAATACATATTTAAATAAGTATAATAATAATGAAATACATGAATGTATTACATACTCAAATAGCTTTTTGATGCTAAAAAACAAATTTATAAAACAGAAATATGAAAAGAACTATAAAATAGTATAGTATAGTATTACATAGGT
This sequence comes from Salminus brasiliensis, assembly GCF_030463535.1. Taxonomy (NCBI): domain Eukaryota; kingdom Metazoa; phylum Chordata; class Actinopteri; order Characiformes; family Bryconidae; genus Salminus; species Salminus brasiliensis. The sequence goes on from NC_132883.1 coordinate 7,164,025, forward strand.
GAATGTATATGTATATATATATGCACACACATTACAGCTATTTATGTATTGGTTATATATATACATTTTGTTCTACATTATATTTTATGTTATTTCTGTAAAATTAGCAACAGTTATTAATATAATAAGTGATTCTAAACATTTAAACAGTAGCATAACTGAGCAATATTAAATATAGCATCAATCTTGCATCAATCACTGCATCCTGTGTCCTTCTAAGTGGATATATTATAAATGTCTATGTTTGTTAAATATAAAATAAAATAAATAAAATAAATCACTTATTTGTATTATTTGCATTTTTATTTGATCCCTTTTACATTCTTTAAAAATGTATTTTAAAGATAAAGATTAAAGAACTTTATAGTAGCTCTAAAATTGCCATCAGATACAGAAGCACAAAGTTTTCTGTTTTCTAATTTAAAAATCCAAAAACAGTAAAATCCTGCTCCACAGACTTACTGTGGTAATGAACCCTAGAACCCTACGCAGCTCAGCCATAACATTAAAACCACCTGCCTATTATTGGGTAGGTCCCCCTCGTGCCCCCAAAATGGCCAAAATGGACTCCACAAGACCTCCGAAGGTGTCCTGTGGTATCTGGCACCAAGACGTTAGCAGCAGATCCCTTAAATGTTGTAAGCTGTGAGGCCGGGCCTTCATGGACTGCATCAATGAGCCTTAGGCGCCCATGACCACGCTGCTGGTTTAAGGACGGCTGTCCTTTCTTGGACCACTCTTTGGTAGGTGCGGACCACTGCGCGGCGGGAACACCTGCTAATCAGGAGATGCCCCAGCCATCACAGTTTGGGTCTTGTCAAAATGGCTCAGATTCTTATGCAGGCCCGACTCATCACCTTCAAGAGCTGACTGCTCACTTGCTGCCTAACACGTAGATCCCACCTCTTGACAGGTACCGTTGTAACCTGATATTCTCATAACTCTCATAACTCTGTCTGGTTATAATGTAATGGCTGATCGGTGTACAGCACCACTCCAAGTGACCTACACCGCTCACCTGTGCGATGACTGATACTCAAATATTTATGGACCTGGCCTGCAGCTGGTTTGTGTACACTGACAATAAGCCTGCCACAGCCAGCAGCAGATCAGCTCCACCTGAGAGCTTCCCCAACCTCCAGAAGCTCACTTTATCTGCTTGTATTGTCTATGCAAAGCACTTGTAGCTGGACCTGCTCGTGTTTTAATGTCTATGGCTGTCCTGTCCTGAGCTGAGACTGCTGGTGGGGGTAAGAAGGGTGTGAACTCTGAAGCATCAGCTGCTCCCACTTACGTCCACCACAAAAACCAGGAGGTGGACAGGTTTTACGTCAGAAGCAAGGATGGTGAATATCAGGAGAAAAAAGCCTTTCAGGAGGGAGGAAGTTTCTCCTGAGCCACTAGCAGTCCACACACACACACACACACACACACACACACACGCACACATCTGCCACACCTAGTATCAGCTTCTCTGCGTTACCAGAGCTCCACAAAAAAAGCCCACTAGGGCAAAAGTCAAACTCACCGATGGTGTCCTCGTTCTGTTTGGGTCTTAGATCCTCCTTCTGCTCCTCAAAACGCGCAGAAAGCGCTCACCATGGCGGAGAGGGCTGGAGAGAGGGTGTTTCGAGCGGGAGAGGAGAGGACAGTTTGCTTTAGCGCATGATAGCTCTGACATGGATGGCTTTTCCGGGTCTCTCTGCAGTTGAGTTAAAACGAAAACCACGCATCCGGTTGTGCGCTTTTTTATGCAGAAAGAGGAACGTAAGTAGGAGCATGTGCGAAGAGGACTCAACTGACCACACATGGACACTGGCAGCACAACTTTCGGGCGACTTTCCCCCCCTACACACCACCCAGAAGCTGCCTGACTGCTGTAGACACTGTGGTGACTTTTGTGCGTTTGCGTTTTTACGCGTAGGCGCGAACAGCCATATAAGTCTATATATAGCTGTATAAAGTTCCCTTTTCTATTTTAGCAGTTCATGAAGTAACTTTACAGCACTTTAATCAGTAATGGCTGCTACTGTCTGTACAGTTCGGCTTATTTATTAACCTTATATAACCCAATGCCTTCTTTTAATCACCTAAAAACAACAACAACGACAACAACAACAACAACTACTGCTGGCGTTTGTAGCAATGCATGTACCCGCACGCAGGCAGTGCACCATATGTGAAAACATCGACATGCCCTTTCCCCTAGAGATAGTCTGCCACCCGCCCAAAGTCCAAAGACTCCGTTATAGAGAGCTAGAGAGAGAGAGAGAGAGAGAGAGAGCTAGAGAGAGAGAGAGAGAGAGAGAGAGAGAGAGAGAGAGAGAGAGCTAGAGAGAGAGAGAGAGAGAGAGAGAGAGCTAGAGAGAGAGAGAGAGAGAGAGAGAGACGCCACTTCCTTTAGAGAAAGACAAACATGCACTTGGAGGCGCTATTAGACAAACTACAACAGAGGTGGGGGTTGTTACACTGAGAAGGCAAAGTCTGTTAAACATTTGTTTGTGAGACTCTGAGGAGGCAGCAGTGTTGTTTGTAGCAGTGTGAGAAGGCAGCAGTATTGTTTGTAGCAGTGTTAGGAGGCAGCAGTGTTGTTTGTAACAGTGTGAGGAGGCAGCAGTATTGTTTGTAACAGTGTGAGGAGGCAGCAGTGTTGTTTGTAACAGTGTGAGGAGGCAGCAGTATTGTTTGTAACAGTGTGAGGAGGCAGCAGTGTTGTTTGTAACAGTGTGAGGAGGCAGCAGTATTGTTTGTAGCAGTGTGAGGAGGCAGCAGTGTTGTTTGTAGCAGTGTGAGGAGGCAGCAGTATTGTTTGTAACAGTGTGAGGAGGCAGCAGTGTTGTTTGTAACAGTGTGAGGAGGCAGCAGTGTTGTTTGTAACAGTGAGAGGAGGCAGCAGTGTTGTTTGTAACAGTGAGAGGAGGCAGCAGTATTGTTTGTAGCAGTATGAGAAGGCAGCAGTGTTGTTTTTAGCAGTGTGAGGAGGCAGTGGTAGTGTTTGTAGCAGTGTGAGAAGGCAGCAGTAAAACTACAGCAGTATAACTACAACAGTGGCAGCAGTGTGTTTGTAACTTGAGCTTGGAGACCTCATTAGGGCTTGTAGCAGTGAGAGGAGGCAGCAGTATTGTTTGTAACAGTGTGAGGAGGCAGCAGTGTTGTTTGTAACAGTGAGGGGAGGCAGCAGTATTGTTTGTAGCAGTGTGAGGAGGCAGCAGTGTTGTTTGTAACTGTGTCAGGGGGCAGCAGTATTGTTTGTAGCAGTGTGAGGAGGCAGTGGTAGTGTTAAACTGTGTTAGGAGGCAGCAGTGTTGTTTGTAGCAGTGAGAGGAGGCAGCAATATTGTTTGTAGCAGTGGGAGGAGGCAGCAATATTGTTTGTAGCAGTGAGAGGAGGCAGCAGTATTGTTTGTAACTGTGTGAGGATGCAGGGGAAGTGTTTAACTGTGTGAGGATGCAGGGGTAGTGTGTAACTGTGAGGCGGCAGCAGTATTGTTTGTAGCAGTGTGAGGATGCAGGGGTAGTGTGTAACTGTGAGGCGGCAGCAGTATTGTTTGTAGCAGTGTGAGGAGGCAGCAGTATTGTTTGTAACTGTGAGAAGGCAGCAGTATTGATTGTAGCAGTGTGAGAAGGCAGCAGTATTGTTTGTAGCAGTGTGAGGAGGCAGCAGTGTTTGTAACTGTGTGAGGATGCAGGGGTAGTGTGTAACTGTGTGAGGCGGCAGCAGTAATGTTTGTAACTGAAAATGCAGCAGTATTGTTTGTAACTATGAGGAGGCAGCAGTATTGTTTGTAGCAGTGTAAGAAGGCAGCAGTATTGTTTGTAGCAGTGAGGAGGCAGTAGTATTTGTAACTGTGAGGAGGCATCAGTATTGTTTGTAACTGTGTGAGAAGGCAGCAGTATTGTTTGTAACTGTGAGGATGCAGGGGTAGTGTGTAACTGTGTTGCGGCAGCAGTATTGTTTGTAGCAGTGTGAGGAGGCAGCAGTATTGTTTGTAGCAGTGTGAGAAGGCAGCAGTATTGTTTGTAGCAGTGAGAGGAGGTAGCAGTATTGTGTGTAGCAGTGTGAGAAGGCAGCAGTATTGTTTGTAGCAGTGTGAGGAGGCAGCAGTACTGTTTGTAGCAGTGTGAGAAGGCAGTAGTATTGTTTGTAGCAGTGAGGAGGCATCAGTATTGTTTGTAACTGTGTGAGAAGGTAGCAGTGTTGTTTGTAGCAGTGTGAGGAGGCAACGGTATTGTTTGTAGCATTGTGAGGAGGCAACAGTATTGTTTGTAACTGTTCAAAGAGGCAGCAGTAGTGTTTGCAACAGTTTGAGGAGGCAGCAGTAGGATTTGAAACTAACAAGGCAGCAGTAGTGTTGCCAGTAGTAGTGTTGACAGTGGGAGGAGGTGGCAGTAGAGTTGGTTATCATGTGATAAGGCAGCAGTAGGTTGGCATCAGGATGGTAAGAGGAAAAGAAGCAGATTTGAAAGAAGGGCAATTGTTGGGGCATGGATAGCAGCCAGACTGCTCAAGTGACCAGTGTGTCAATAGATACAGTGACTAAAATGACCTCTGCATTTAGATCTGTGGGACAGACATCAGTAAGAAAAACAACAGGGTTGGAAATTGGCAAATATGCACATTCAGTCAGAGTGTTGCAACTTTTCCTCAGGTGACTGAAAATGTAAGAATAGGACATGACCAGACTCGCAGCATGGCAACTGCCGTTCACAAACTTTTACTTTTAATTAAAAATAAATAAATAAATAAATAAATAAAATAAAAGTTTTCAATCCCCCCCACTCCTAGTAACTGAAATCCAAGGTCTGAGAGGAAAGATCACACTTTTTTAGAGATCCACCTTGAGATTTATGGTTTTTGTGTACCTAAGCAGTCATAATCCACCATTGTTATTCCTTAGAATTAAATGGGCAATTCCTTTTCATTTACATTTACGGCGTTTAGCAGACGCTCTTATCCAGAGTGACTTACAAAAACTATTTACCCAAGGATAACCTCAGCTAGTTTGAATAGGCTAAAAGTTCAAAGTAAACACAAGTCAATAAGGAGACCACTCTACTCTTCGCCGGAAGAGGAGGGTCTTCAGTCTGTGTTTGAAGACCGTGAGCAACTCTGCCGTTTGGAAGTTCGTTCCACCACTTTTCAGACTGACACATGTAAGCAATCTCTGCTCTGTGCAGCTGCCCCGGAACTCGATTGGGTGGGGCTTACTTTCCATATCCAAGGTGTTTGTGGGTCTATGCTGTCTAATACTCAAATAATTTGAAGGGAGAAAGTAGATCTGTAAAATATTTTGATACAATATTACCTTTAATGTAAGAATTTATGAATCAGTATTCAGTGTTTCTAATACATGTATCCAAATTACTGCCTATTCAGATTACTGCTGTAGTGCAAAAAAGTTGTTTCTCTGCTGTTGCCTCTTTTTTATCTACTTTTTTGAATAATTTGAAAGTTGGAAATTGTTGAAATTTAATGAACATGGTGGACAGACCAATAGCAGTATTGTTTGTAACTATGAGGAGGCAGCAGTATTGTTTGTAGCAGTGTAAGAAGGCAGCAGTATTGTTTGTAGCAGTGAGGAGGCAGTAGTATTTGTAACTGTGAGGAGGCATCAGTATTGTTTGTAACTGTGAGGATGCAGGGGTAGTGTGTAACTGTGTTGCGGCAGCAGTATTGTTTGTAGCAGTATTGTTTGTAGCAGTGTGAGAAGGCAGCAGTATTGTTTGTAGCAGTGAGAGGAGGCAGTAGTATTGTTTGTAGCAGTGAGGAGGCATCAGTATTGTTTGTAACTGTGTGAGAAGGCAGCAGTGTTGTTTGTAGCAGTGTGAGGAGGCAACGGTATTGTTTGTAGCATTGTGAGGAGGCAACAGTATTGTTTGTAACTGTTCAAAGAGGCAGCAGTAGTGTTTGCAACAGTTTGAGGAGGCAGCAGTAGGATTTGAAACTAACAAGGCAGCAGTAGTGTTGCCAGTAGTAGTGTTGACAGTGGGAGGAGGTGGCAGTAGAGTTGGTTATCATGTGATAAGGCAGCAGTAGGTTGGCATCAGGATGGTAAGAGGAAAAGAAGCAGATTTGAAAGAAGGGCAATTGTTGGGGCATGGATAGCAGCCAGACTGCTCAAGTGACCAGTGTGTCAATAGGAACAGTGACTAAAATGACCTCTGCATTTAGATCTGTGGGACAGACATCAGTAAGAAAAACAACAGGGTTGGAAATTGGCAAATATGCACATTCAGTCAGAGTGTTGCAACTTTTCCTCAGGTGACTGAAAATGTAAGAATAGGACATGACCAGACTCGCAGCATGGCAACTGCCGTTCACAAACTTTTACTTTTAATTAAAAATAAATAAATAAATAAATAAATAAAATAAAAGTTTTCAATCCCCCCCACTCCTAGTAACTGAAATCCAAGGTCTGAGAGGAAAGATCACACTTTTTTAGAGATCCACCTTGAGATTTATGGTTTTTCTGTACCTAAGCAGTCATAATCCACCATTGTTATTCCTTAGAATTAAATGGGCAATTCCTTTTCATTTACATTTACGGCGTTTAGCAGACGCTCTTATCCAGAGTGACTTACAAAAACTATTTACCCAAGGATAACCTCAGCTAGTTTGAATAGGCTAAAAGTTCAAAGTAAACACAAGTCAATAAGGAGACCACTCTACTCTTCGCCGGAAGAGGAGGGTCTTCAGTCTGTGTTTGAAGACCGTGAGCAACTCTGCCGTTTGGAAGTTCGTTCCACCACTTTTCAGACTGACACATGTAAGCAATCTCTGCTCTGTGCAGCTGCCCCGGAACTCGATTGGGTGGGGCTTACTTTCCATATCCAAGGTGTTTGTGGGTCTATGCTGTCTAATACTCAAATAATTTGAAGGGAGAAAGTAGATCTGTAAAATATTTTGATACAATATTACCTTTAATGTAAGAATTTATGAATCAGTATTCAGTGTTTCTAATACATGTATCCAAATTACTGCCTATTCAGATTACTGCTGTAGTGCAAAAAAGTTGTTTCTCTGCTAATTTGAAAGTTGGAAATTGTTGAAATTTAATGAACATGGTGGACAGACCAATAGAAACAGTCCAAAACACCATGGCAAAATATTGTAACATTGAGTTATGCAGTTTTTTGCTTGTCCTGTAAAAATCCTAAAAGCTTTTGTTCTGACAGTGACAGAACACTTATCCAACTACAGTCTGTTTGTCCCTTTTAGTAGCGCTGGGTGATATGATCTCAAATCAATATCATGATTAACTGAGCAATTTACCTCAATTACTATTAATGAATGATTTATACAGCTATATAAGCTGCTCAAGTTGCTCAGTTGGCTCGGTGTGTGAGGTCTCCTCCTGTTGCTTCCATGTTGCAAACTGAATGGAGTGGAGTTATGTGACTACATCTGTGGTAGTACATGAGGGGAATGTACATGAACACACAGTATAACAACATACATTAACAGAAATAAATTAACAAAACAAAAAATCATTGAACTAATAGAAGTGGGTAGGATCTTGTCAGTTAAGAGGTTCTGAATTGTCATTTTCTTGTTTATTTTTCGCTTAATTGTCGAAAAGTACTTTTTAGGAGTTTATATTTTCAGGAAACAAAAGTAACCTGTAAAGAAACTGCATAAAAAAAACAGACCAAAAAAGGAACAAAAACTGAGTAACAAACTAGTATACAAACAAAGTTTTTTATTAAAATTAGAACTGTCAATATGATTTATAAAACCATATGAAAGGAAACAAAGAAACACTAAAATACCACTGTATTTTTTACAGTATTTAAAACTGACACATATGAGACACTTTACATAAGCTTTTACTACAAGTTTAGCATATACACATCAAAATAAGTTATAACTATTAACAAGGGGCTCTCACCAAAAGGCAAGTAGCCGGAATCTGAAAAAAAAAACTAAATGTCATTAGTTAGCCTTATGAAACGGAACATGTGTCATTTGAAAGAATCCTTGAGAATGTGTAAATATTCATGGTTAAAATTCCATTTTTCCCAAAGGACTCAGCCTGTGTATCTGAAACGGAAACAAAAACAACACACACATTAATATAATAACTAAGTTCCTTTTGAGTCAAAGGTCAGCAAACTTCAGCAAACTCAGTAGTGGAGGAAATGCTATTTTTTGCCTGGAAAGACCCCAGTTTGACGTACTTTAATGAAGAATGCTTCTTTTCCTGGATCAGCAATGTTCTGTAATACTTTATACTTTAAAAGTTAAACGGACAAGTATCGGGACACCCACTTATTCACTGTTTTTTTCTGAAAACAGTACTCAAATAGAACAGTGTAAAAAAAAAAGAAGAAAAAAACGCCTGTCATTGCTGTGAGGATTTGATTGCATTCAGCAACAAGAGTGTTACTGAGGTCAAAATGTTGGATAACATCCACCACATCCCTAACTCATCCCAAAAGTATTGGATGGAGCACCATCTTCCCAAAGACACTAAAGCTCCACTACTCCACAGCTCAATGCTGGGGTCTTTATACTTCTCTAGCTCACCCCTTTGACATAGAGTGCTTGTTCTCCTGCTCCAGAGAGTCCTATTCTATTGGCAATACTTCTCTACAGAGACTAGAGAAGCTGTGGGTGCAACTTAAAGCAGCTGAATGCATTCATTAGAAAAGTTGTCCACAAACATTTGGACATATGCTGTACATGAAACAAAGCAATTGCAAGAGCTTTACCTGTAATGAACACAGGGAACCGGGCAGAAGCGTTCTGGATCTGGAGACGAACTAGACAGCGAAGGTAGTCTGGTCTGTCTCGTGAAATGACATCACACTCGTGATAGGGTAGGACCTCCACAATCCCGGCTTCCTGGCAGCAGTCCATGAAATTCTTCCTCATCTGTGCCTCAGGACTGCACCTGCATATAATTATTATTGCGGCGGTTTGTTGTCTGTCAACGGGCTGCTTCTGTCATGGGTTTGCCTTACGGTTTAATACATACAGAAAATAAAAATGAGGATTTACCTTGCATTTTCCCGAAGCCTGCGACGGTCCCTGTAGTGCAGAAACCATTTCCACTTCCCTTTTTTATCTAGTTCCTCCATAATGCCCACAACCTTTTTCATGTGTTCTATTTATACATTTCAGACAAAAACAGAATCAAAATTACATACAGTATTTTAATATTTCAAGCAACAGACGAAAGGATAAAGAAATATTTTTATACTTAAAAAAATCCAAACAAACCACTACCTAAACTCAGGGTGTCCAGAGCAGTATCATCGAATACAACAAAGCCTCCCTTTGCAAAAAGTTCCTGATGTGTGAGGTTCACAACATCATCCGGCTGGTCGATGCCCGCAAACAGGACTCTGGATGACTTCTTCAACTCAAGCAAATGTGGGACCTGGAAAGACAATAAAATTAAGACACAGACAAAAGACAACCACATTCACAGTTTGTGTTGGACACAGATAGACCTTGGTCTCTGCCTTTAACCCATCTGTGCAATGAACACACATACATACACACTAGTGAGCAAACAAACACCTTGCTCAAGGGCCCAACAGTGGCAGCTTGGCAAACCCAGGTATCAAACCTACAATCCAGTCATCAACAGCCATGTGCTCTAACCCCTGAGCCACCACTGCCCACCTCAAGAACATTCAGCAATTTATTTACATTTACATTAATGGCATTTAGCTGACGCTCTTATCCAGAGCGACTTACAAGGTTACTCGTATTACAGAGAAGGGCCAATGTAGTGTTAGGAGTCTTGCCCAAGGACTCTTATTGGTGTAGCGCAGCATAGTCACCCAGACTGGGAATCACCCAGTCTCCCACGTGGTGAGGTAGCTCACTAGCAGGTAGTGGTATTATCTGTTGCGCCACACCAACCATATTTATACTCTTGCACAGCATGACTTACTTCACATATGTGCTCTGCAATGTCCTCATTTCTCAGTATAATGAGAAGAGGAGTTTGGTCATTGTCATCAAGATCAAACTGATAAGGCTCAACTGCCGTGTGTCCCTCTGCCTCCAACAAGTCCTGGAGAAAAGAAAAGAAGGGGTGAACACCCTTCTATAACCAGACTACAATTATTATCCTGTAACACAACTTCCCTTGTCTTCCTACCTTGGTTTCCTCAAAAAAGGGATCTGCTGATGTAACCAGGATGTAGAACTTGTACTTAATCTTGCATGCTTGCCTCACAATCGAGTTCAAGTTGTCATGTAGATTATCAAACATGGCCTTTTTGATGCGACCGCAAAACGCTGACTGTTTCCCACTTGGGGCACTCTCAGTATCCCATTTTCTTTTTATCTTGTCACTCTGACGAGGAAGGCTCTTCCCAGTACAGACGTCATTCATCAAGGTGTTGTATGATTGCAGACATTCTTTGGATATGTCTGATATCTTGGAGCAAGATGCCTCGTTGCCTCTTTCACAGAAAAGGCTTTGTAGATGCAAGGGTTTACCATAATTCCCAGTCTCTCTCATGCCTTTCCTTTCAGACATGTCCACGTTTATCTTAAACTTGGTAAGACTTGGCCACGTGTCATCAAATCGATTAGAACTTTCCTGCTCGTCGAGTCTTGAGAACTGAACGGTCATGGGAGTTTCAGCTGGGTTGAGATTGGGCCGGTGTTGTGACTTGGCTCTGGAGGCAGCCTTGGAGTTTTTCAGCATCCGATTCATGTTCTCGGAGAAGATGAGATACTCCAGTTCCATTAAAGACTGGGTGCTGTCAGATTTTGATCGCTGATCTTCCCAGTCATGGAAAGAGTCTTCAGCAGTCAGGTTCCCTCCATGCGTGCCTACTGATCGCTTTGAAGAGGAGGCATTTTCAAATATGACTCTATTACCTTTCTTGTCGAGCACAGTGACAATAGAAGATGGTGGATCACGGACAAATCGATGGTTCTCCTCTCGTGTATCAAATATTTCCTCTCTCCTGAAATATCTGTGCCAGTCAAAGGACTGTTTGCTTTCTTTTTTATGGTACGGGTTACAGGTGACTGTCCTTAACGTTTCAATTCGATCTACACCACAGGAAAAGGTCTTCCTTATGCTGTATTTTGTAGCTCTGTCAAAGTCTACTTTGTCCCACTTCTCTCTACAGAAGGTTGTCCTGGGTTTCTTTCTTCTGTAATGAATACTGTCAGAGTCATCGTTAGATTCAGAAAAAACGAAATCCTCTTGATGTCTGAATGGGAAAACTCTTTTATTTGACTCATCTAGAGTGGATGTGGAAGCTGCATAATGAAAGTGCTGGACCCAGCCAGGAATGTCTGAATCACTCCCTGTCGCCTCTCTTGGCATTTGTGTAACTTCTCTGTGAATAGAAGTACTGTTTCTGAAATGTGTAAGAGGACCCTTCGGAGCCTCATCACATGCATAGGGTTCCCTGAGATTATATGGTTCATCTATTCTATAGCTAGTTCCATGCGTCCACGATGAAAGCAGCTCTGATGGCTGCTCTTCGTATTGCTCAGACCAATGGCCAAATTGGTCCTTTTGAGGCTGACCATCTTTGGAAAAAATATCTCTTGGTGGAGAAATGGCTTCATGTTCGAAATCATGAAAAGTCTTTTTGGGCTCATACTCCTCGACAAATTGACTTTTATCAGTCACCTTCGCTTCAGTGTCACGCTTCCTAACAGGCCAACAAGTACCCTCAGGGAAGGATTGTGCTCTGTGGTCTGGGGAGCTGGGAATGTGTGTTCCTGAACCTGAACTGGAAGGTGGACACACATCCCTGTCAGGTTCCAAACTTGTAAACGAAGGGCTCCTGTTTACAGAGTGGAGCGGCCTTTCAATATTGTGATTGTCTTGCACATTCGGAGCCCCCTGAATCCTTTTATCCTCACAAGCCTCAGGATTGTAAGGCAGTTCATCCTGAGTAGGGGTGCAGCTTCTGCTGTTAAGCTCACTCTCTGTATCTATTTGCAGAGCAGGTGGTGACATGTCACAACTGTCAAAATTGTGCTGTATCTCTGAGATTTTGTCAGCAGACATTTTGCAAACTGTGGGAGTCAGGCGTCTCGGGCCAGTGCCTTTCTGCTTGGATTCAAGCTCTTTGCTTGAATAATCCTCCTGTGTTAGTGCAACACTTACATTTGAAATGGCCAAATCATGAGCTGCTTTGGTTGAGTCCAAATGACCAGACTTCTTTATCTCATCTGGTTCTGGGCTAATGACTGTAGTGCTAGGGGAACCATCACTGCACACACTTTTAGATTCAGTCTGATTGATCTCGGGAGTCTCATTCTGAACCGCAGGAGAGCGATTCAGCACTGTGCCTTCACTGTTATTCTCTGTTGGAAAGGAAGTGTCACCAGGAGCAGGTGAACTCTGGCCTTCCTCTGACTTGATGAACTGACATGCAGTTGAGCTCACATGATCTGCAGATGAATCATCTGCTATCTCTGGATGAACACAATCACTAGTGTGCTCTTCATCGTTGCTTACCACTGATCTCTCAGTTCTTGTTTCACCCTCATGAAGGCTTACAGTGTAAGAACCAGTCTGTTCTGCCAGTGCCTCACTACTAGGGAGGTCCACCTGAGTCACCTTAAATTGACTCTCATCTTCTGAAGCATTTCCATCAGAGATTTCCATATCAATACTATCTGTGCAATCTTTTTCCGAAGCAGAGACAGGAGACTCAACATCTGAGTCTAGTTCACTGTTGGTATGATCACAAACAAGCTGTTCTCCCTCGGTTTTCTCATTTTTCTCTCCTTCATTACCTTCTCTGATCTTTTCAGATGCATCTTTCTCATTGTGCTCCAACACACGCTCCTTGGTGACATGTTCTCGAATCCCTTCCTGAACTGTCATGCTTTCCACCTCACCAGCATGGTGCTCTTTCAGTGAAGTGCTGCTTTCCACCTCACCAGCATGGTGCTCTTTCAGTGAAGTGCTGCTTTCCACCTCACCAGCATGGTGCTCTTTCAGTGAAGTGCTGCTTTCCACCTCACCAGCGTGGTGCTCATCCACAGAGGTGCTGCTTTCCACCTCACCAGCATGGTGCTCTTTCAGTGAAGTGCTGCTTTCCACCTCACCAGCGTGGTGCTCATCCACAGAGGTGCTGCTTTCCACCTCACCGGCGTGGTGCTCATCCACAGAGGTGCTGCTTTCCACCTCACCGGCGTGGTGCACATCCACAGAAGTGTTATCTCTGACATCAAGCTTAGGCCTCATTTCTGTGAGGACTTCTTTTGTTTTGTCTTCCACATCCTGCACATTTATAGCCACACCAGCTCCATTCTCAGAATTTTCGTTCACATCTTGTGCATCTACAATTTTACCATCATTAGCATCACTTACAGGTTCAACTCTATCCTTTTCATCATCATTAATATCACATACATCACTTTTCTTGTCAGAAACATCAGCCCCAGCATCAGGATTAGGTGTCTCATCACGGATGTCAGTTGCACTTGTACTGTCAGTATCATCATTCCTCCCGTCCTGTGCAAGTTCGTCAACTCTCTTAGGCTCGATTTCATCCTTTGCCTTTTCATTCACATCCACAGCTATGTCATCCATGGCATTACGCACAAGAGTATCATTTTGGCCAACAAGCACAGGCGTGTCCTCTCTGATTTCAGGCACAGAGCTTTCTTTTTCACTTGAACCGTCATCCACTTTGTGAACGTTCACAGGTGCGTTATCTCTGCCATCAAGTGCAGATTTCACTTCCATTTTTGCACCATCCTGGCCATCACACGCAGCCACAGGCATGGCATGATCCCCTTTTTCACCATTATCATGACCGCATGATGCACTCACATGTGTGCTATTTTTCCCAGCGAGTGCTGCTTCACCTTCACCTTTTGACACACTGTCATTGGGCCTTGATACAGGCGCCCCATCTCCAGCTTTGTCCTTAGAACCTAGTGAACGGAGTATGATTTTTCTCTCAGAGAGAATTACAGGCCTAACAGGCCTAACTACCTGGTGGAATACAGCAACAGCTTTCGGATCAAAGCTGGGGATGGTGCCAGAGGCCACTTTCCCAGGACTCTGGATCCTTTTCAGGGCCTCTGGCATATTCTGCTCCTTGCAGACAAGTACATTCTTCTGCTCTTTCAAGGATTTCCATTCATCTATGTGCATATTTGATGCCTGTTCACACAAGTGGCTGTATGCACTGTTGTTCTCCAAAAGTTTTGTGTAAGAGCTTCCAGTGGTAGTGTCATTCTCTACGTCACTGTCATCATCGTCAAGCTCCAAGATTTCCTCGGTAAGATTCGCAGTGGGTCTGTACTCCTGCAATGGAGAGAAATGGGTATATTAATCTATTCAAGACAATATGATGACATTAATAAAAAGAAATGATATCACAGAATGCCACAATATGTTGTTCTGAGTACATTGTGGAGATCGTATGCACTTCTAAAACACTAACAGGGCAACATTTCTCAATAAAAACAGTAATATAGATCAATATTATTAGCCAGGATTTGATTACAGGACAAGAGGATACTGTTAATTGTATATGATCTCATACTGTTACCGTATCTTTGCACTTTGCAAGATTAAGTTCTCCATTCCATCAATTTCCATTAATTTCAGAGCAGAATACTGCGACTAAGTGGATGAGAAGACGACGACAATGATGATGTTGATGATAAGAGCAGAATTATTTGCACTTGCCATCACCAACCTTACGCTGACAATTCTACAAGTATTTGGATGTTGTTCAACCATTTGCTGGTTACTGTATGCAGTCAATAAAAGGTTTTGTAGAATTTTATATTGCTCTATGAATACTTACCATAGTCGTTAACTTTGTTGGAAGGCTGGGAGACTGGTGTGAACTGGTCGTGTTATCTGGCTTTTTACTTTCTGTTGCGTGTTCCAGTTTTGACTTTATGTCAGAACTGGTTGCAGGGTTCTCCTTACTGTTTTCTGGTGTAACAGTGCAGTAACTGAAAGGTCCGGATGCTTTGACTGAAAGGTCCAGAATGTCTGATGCAGGACGCGATGAACTAGTCCTGTCCTCTTTTGAACTGGAGACAACATCAGGCTGATTCGTTGTAGTCTGAGTAGGGTTGATATTGCTGGTCACATTTGGAGGGTCCTTTCTTTCTAGAGGTGGACAGTTGTGGTCAAAGTGAAAGAACCTAGATGTGGGTTTGCTGTAGAACAGACCTATCCACATATGGAAGATGAGATGGACTTGCTCAAAGGTGTCTTCAATGTTGAAATCCCAATTGCTGAGAGAATAAAGGAAATCTTATCAGTAGACAGTATGATATAAGACTGATATTTACAGTTTACTGTGTACTTAAGCAACCGTCATTTGCACATCAACAACATGTACGCCAAACAACCTGAATCTATTCAGGTGTGTCCTCTATTGTGTCTGAACCTACCTTTTCCCTCAAACATGCACAAGACGGCTAAATATATGAGGACACCCTTCCTTTAATTAGTATATTTAGCAATTCTGGCAAACTTCAATTGCTTACAGGTGAATGCATTTCTGCTCTGCTAGAGTTGTCCCAGTCATCAGTAAATGCTGCATATTATGTACTATGTACTAAATGCATATGTATGTACTACACACTAAACATTACTAAATTCTAGTGCACTGTGCTTTGAAATATGGCTTAATGCATTCACTGATTTACATAACATACATTATTTTATTTTAACCCACTAATACATGCCTGAAGTTAGTTCATTTCCTGCATTGAAATGTTTTATTTTGACAACATTTCCCCAACTATTCTATTCTCGTATCTATTACTCTTTATTGCAGAATAATGCAATGTAACATTTACCTTAATTTATTAAAGTTGACAATAAAATTGGGCAATATTCATTTTTTTCATACCATCTCAAAAATATTATTGTGGTATACAGCATTAAAAAGGCAGGGAGTAGTGTTCTAAGTTTATGTGACCCCCGTACCATCTCATTATCTGTTATTTTACAATCAAAAAATGATCAGATACAAAGTTCAGTTTGCTCACAGGGTTACAGACTAAGTAAAGATTGTGCACACTTGTACATCAACCATTTAATAAATGTTACACCATCAGTCTGACAATTACTGTTAAACTGCCCTGAATCAGCAGAGAGAAGCTTGGTTGGCCTTAGCTTAGTTAGCACGCTAACTTCCTGTTCACTACAGAACAAATTTAAGTCTGACACTTCTTAACATTTAGACAAGAATAACTCTGATCTACTGACTGGTGTTGAAAAGAGCTGGTGCTGAATTTACAGCTTTATTGTCATGGTGTAGGTTCTGTAGCTCACTTGCCAAGCAAGTCTTTGCTTGGTTTGCTTGGTTACAGATACACTGAGTATCAGGCAGCTCAGTGCAACTGCTGTTGACTAACTAACACGACTATCGACAATAAAAACTTGTGTACGAGAGCACGAGGGACTGGTGTTGGGAGTAACAGAAGGGTGAAGAAATGAGGCCTACCTAGGCAGCTACCTAGCAGGCTAAACACAAATCACACTATAACTGAGAGCACAAAGTCAGGTCAATGGTCTTAGAATCATTTTCAGGCACATTTAGTAAACTAGTTCCAGGGTTGCTTGCACTCCCTTTCATTTGAACTCGACTTTGCTAAACTCGCAACTACAGTGGGCCTGTTATTTTCCCACCTGTTTTTGGAGCATGACATCACCGAACCGTGAGCTCCCACAGTACCCTCACCCTGTGGCTTGCTAAAATGCACATGAATGAATGAGCTATTTTGGCTGTGTACTAGATAGATTTGACCCATCAAATAGTTATTTTACAATACCATCCTCAATACCATCAATTTACATACTGTGGTATACAGAATTATCCTTATGTCACCCAACCCTAGTTGACAATTTAACTGAGGAACCCCCTTAATCAATATTATGGATATAGCATTACAAGATAAAGAATCAAAAATCATAAAATAATATTTTATATGTACATATATCAGCAAAGAGATTATGGGAAAAATACACCACATACCCATGTAGCGCTCTTGTCACACTTTTCTCTAGAGCGTCATTCGTGAACCTGCTGTCAAATCTGAAGTCATACTTTTCTCTCCAAAGTCTTGCCACTTGAAGCAAGCCCTCTTTCTCAATAACGTGCCGGTGGTGGTAAAACCTCTGCCTTCGTGCTTTGGGGGGTGGGAATGGCACGTCTAAGGACGTTGGGTGTCTCCATCCATTTTTGCCTCCTTTCTCTTGATAGTTTGTGCCACTACTGTGACCAGGTAACTTCAGCTGAAGTTTAGGATTCAAGGACAGAAGAGACTCAACACATCCGGCTGGAGGGGGAAACTGGGGGCATGCTCCTGACAAACCTGATAGCAGAGAGGTGGGCTGTGAGTAAGAATGCTCTTTTGATATTTCCAACAGCAAATCCCCAGGCACTATAAGACCCTCTGGGAAAGGGGACTGGGGGGGTAATTTTAATCTGGCAGAGGAGCCTCGCAACAAAGCGTGAAGAACTGACTCCGGCGAGTTAGTCGTCTTGACTCCAACATTGGTCTCCTGTCTGGGTTTTGCTGGGTTAGCCAGTATTTTGTCACTATTGGCACTAAGGGCCAAGTCAGCCAGAAGATTAAGAGCATCTGAATGCAAAGGTGGACTGGTGGCCAGAGCCTCTTTTCTGCTTTTACCCTCAGAGCTAACACTTTTTCCTCCTACCCTATTCCCAGTTAGTGCAGATATGGGCTGTAGGCCAGCTTGTTTAACTATTTCATTTGGAGCAGAAGTGTCAATATTGCTGCATCCTGTGAAAAAAAGAACAGAAGACAGAGACAATAGAGCATGAAAAAGCAGCAAGAAAGAATGGGCTTGACAACAAAGCAGCATCTTTTACACGCATACACAAACATGCACACAACAGGGTAAGCAGCAAAAGAAGAAAAAGCTGTGACAGTCTGGTGCTCGCCCTACTGAAAATGCACAATTTGTTAAACACATTTTTAACACATTTGTTAAAATACTGTTAAAATCTCATTAATGTCATCATAATGTAAATGAGCATAAATGTAATCACAACTGGTTGTTTATAAAATTGTAAGATTTTTAGTAGGGTTAGCAGGAAAGAAGCAAAACAAAAGCAGACATAATACACTGGATAAAGTTTCTACACCCACGTGATCCACACTATGTTTCCATGGCTTCTTTATTAAATCCAAATTTACTATCTAAACCAATTTTGAAGGCTTTATTACGAATTTGACGAATTTCTGTTTTTATTTTTAGGGCATACTGTAGAGCTCAATTTTACAACTTCTTAACCATCAAATACTACACTACATCTTATTACATGACAACATTCAACATATTGTGCTCCTGTGTTCACACAATAAGTAAACCAGTACTCTTTTCATACCATTTTCTTTTGGCTTCAGCTTCTCTTGGGACGATGAGGTCTTGAGGTCTCTCCATGATACAGGGGTTGGTTTTGACTGTGTAGTTTTGCTTGGCTCTTCGCTGCCAGTCAGTTTAGGACTTTTCTGTAACGCATTACTGGTTTTATTTTTTGCATCTTTCAAAGGACTCAATTTGCCACTGTCAGGCTTGATCAAGTCCACATCTGTGCTCGGTCTGCCTTTTTTCAGATCAGGCTCTGCATTATCTGACGCTGATTTTTCAGGATCTTTTGGGCCAGGAGACTTCATCTGTTTTGCTCTTTTGAGCACAGTCTTTAGTTTGCTGATGGAAATGGCCTTGTACACACTCGCATTTCCTTTTTTGGGGTCAGGACCCAATGACTGGTCAGAATTATTCTGGGATGCGGTGTCTTTCTCAGTAATTTGTTCGGGGGGCGGTGCTGCTGCTGCTGTATTCACAGAAATGTTTTGTATGTGTGTTAGGGGCATGTGTTCATCACTCTTTACCGGTTGTATCGGAGAAAGTGTTACTGGTGTATCTTTTGGTTTCTCTTTTGTAGGACTGGTAGTAGTTACCAAGGACGAGTCTTGACCGTCGTTTGAGTCACTTGTTGACTTTATGTCTCCTGTTGCAGCGTCAGATCCATGGGGAACAAAGACAAAGCCACAATCTGTAATTATAGTCTTCAGTCCATAACGTTCTCTCATACTAAAGCCCTCCATCTTTCTTTTTGGTGTGCTGGAGACTATGCTCCCTGTAACACTAGGTTCTGTAATGGGGTGACTTTTCTCCACTGAGGGCTCATTTTCACTGCTCTTAACATCTGACCTCAATACCCGCTTTATACTGACATCAGCATTCCAGAGCTTCTTGCGCCTTGGACGAGTGCGCCAGTCTTTTCTCAGCGGATCACTAGGTGAGGAATCTACCACCTCACTATTACTGCTCTGGTCAGGCGTAGCGTCTACAGATGGGCAAGAGGGTAACATACTGTTTTGATTCTGGTCTTCTGATGTTTGATCAACTTTCTTAAGATTTCGTTTCACACCCTTCCTTTTCCTCCTGCCACGGTGTCTTGGCAAGCGTTTCAAATTACCCTTTGTCTGCGGAGGATCATCACTCTTTGTTATTGGTTCTACTTTTTTACAATCTTCAGCTAATGCTTCAGTCTGGTCTTCTGATGTAGTAGGAGCTGAAATAGATGTTAGAAGACCTGCTTCTTTTGCAACGTCCTTATCCACAACAGGCAGACTCCCACAAGTATCAGTCTTCTCCTCTGCCTCAAGATACGGACTAGCCTTAGCTGCCACCGCTGAGACATTGCTTCCCTTTTCTGTTAATGATACACTGGTGGTTTCAATGGGAGTTTCTTTAGCAAACTCCCCAGTACCTCCACTGCATTCATCATTAACGCTGACATTTTGAAATGTCTGTTCACCGTCAGGCAAGTCACCTGACTTGGGTGAGGGATCTGTCCTGTCAAAAGGGTTGTCAGAAGAAACCACCACCACTGTACCAGGTGTGCCACCTTTTTCTGGTAAAGCAGAAGGGGGCACATCAGCAGACACATCCGTCTGCTTTTCAGTTTGCTGTTTGACAGTGGTTTTCACTTCTTCATTATTACTGCCTCTTATATCTGTTTCCTCTGCCACATCCCTTTCCAAAGTTGTGGTAGCAGGTGTTCGAGGGCTCTCCTCAGGTGAAGATATATAGTAATAGACATCATCATCATGATCATCATCACTACGCTGCTGTTTTTCAGGAACAAGGAGCTCCACTGCTCTTGCTACTGGAATTAGAAAGCTGCATGGATTGTTCAAGTAAGTCTTTAAGCGTCCCCCAGCCTCCTCTGTCCATTTTGGGGCAACCAATGGGAAACCATCAGGCACATCATACTGGTCAGGAAACATACTGGCTTCTCTAGCAGGACTGCTTGATAGGCCAGGTAAAATAAGAGTGGCAAAGTTCTGCAGGTGCTTCTCCACTGTGCCAAGGGGCTCCCCCTGCTGATTTGGAGGACACTTCTCCATTTCTGATTCAGCATAATTCAGTGCTGGGAGAACCCGAAGAACCTCCTGTGAAACCTTAGGCTTGAGGTGTCCTCTTTTGGTTTCTACACAAACCAAAAATATAAATCAATAATTATAATAAAATGATAAAAGACACATAAAAAGTATGTCATAAAATGATTTAAGTTTCCTCACCTCTTGGTACAGTTCTGGAGTCTGGGAAAATGAACATTCCTTGAAGAGCAGAGGCTTTATCAGTCCCTACACCTAAAAACACACATTCCCCATATTTTACTGGTCAAGGTAAAGCATTAAAATAATTCACTCAACATGGATACTGGATATAGAGTAATGATATTACCTTCATAGGACAGGAAATGTGACGAATGCAATATTATAAGGAAACCACCATCATCTAAACCTATAACAAGGGCCTGTGTGTGGAAAAAGAAAATGAGTATGAAAACTTATTTCTAACTCCAAGGCCCATAATCCCCCAATCAACACACTACCCCTGCAGCAGACTTACCAAATCTTTCTCTTTCAACTCCTGAGTTAAAAGAGACAGATCATTTCTTTCTTCAAAGGAGACTACATCATACAAGCTAAAACATCTGCTGTCGAGAGAGACTGGAAGGAAAGGAAATGTAATCAGATGAAAAGTTATGATAAAAAAAAAAAACACACACACAGTGTAAGTTTAAGCAATCTAGCATGCTTTGCTAAGTCAAACATTTGAAGATAACGGTCCTTTACTGGACGTCTTTCAGCTTATAAATATGTTCTCCAAAGCACTGGTTCTCAAACCACTCCTCGGAAATCCCCTGGCGGAGTGTTGCTCTATTCTGTTGGGCTCATGAAAAATCTGTCTGGGGGAGTCCATGAGGACCACCCTGAAAAGACTGACTAAGCAGAATTACAACAAGCTTTTACACACCTTCACCAAGGAAAGAAGTTTCAAAAATTTCTTGGGGCAATGTCTTTCTCAGCTCAGAGACTCCAATGACATGGTCAACTTTGATTGTCTTTGGACTGAGGAAAAACACAAGACAGATCACTATTGGTTTCACATGACACTCTAAAATGTATGACCTTCATTTATCTGAATTATTTTTGACAACATAAAACACGAGTCAACGTGACGCACAGATTTGCTGGGAACATGGCTCCATGGATGGACTGCAACCCGACATCGTATACAACAGACTCAATCTTGAGTTGGCCAATCCAGGGCTGGTAATGAAATGCTGTAATTGAAGGTTTTCATTAAATGCAAGAACAAAAATTAGGATATTCAAAGAGGATGAACAACATTGGTTATATAATGTGATTCAATTCAGTTCAATTTAAAAAGTTTGCTGATCTTACACCCTAGTAGTGACAAACTGCACAGATAGAAGATTTCTAAGAGTTAACACAGAATAATAATGTAGTACTTACATGTTTTTTCTTGGCTGTAGAATAAAAAGAAAAGAGAGACAATAGACTCAATATTAATGCAGTGTTAACATACATACTTTGTAGGGCTGGACGATATGGTTAAAACTATTTTGATAACAGGTGTCACAATTTAATTAATAAATAAACGCAATATCATCTCCATCAATGACTGACGATAACCAGAACCCTTCTACCAGACCAAGCATTTCAGACCACCTTCAGTGAGTTTACACTGCAGCCTACAGAACCAGAAGCAAAGTGCATTTTCCCCTGGATGCCCAGTTTGTCCAGTAAGTGTAATGTTTCAATGTGCAGTATATGTATTTTATTATTAAAACATTTCTATTCATTACATATGAATAACTTTATTATTAAATTACAGAACGTGAGCTCAGCTCTGTTTGCTCTGTGCTATCCAGTGTGGACCAGAGGAGGATGGGTTCTCCTTTGGAGTCTAGGTTCCTCTCAACGTTTTCTTCCTCTCGATCTAAGAGAATTGTTTCCCTGCCACTGTCGCCACTGGCTTGCTCAAAAGAAGGTTTGGACCTAAATCTCTGTATAGCTGTTTTGTGACATTTGTTGTGAAAAGCGCCATATAAATAAATCTGAATTGAATTGAACTGAACTTATAAGAACCAAAGCTACTATGGTTTAACCCCTGAGCTGCTATAGCGAGAGAGTTAGCATGCACCAGTGATGAATAAAAGAAGAATGGTTGAAATACAGTTACATTTACATTACAATACATTTGGTGAGTTTGCTGACAGAGACCAAATACAAATACTACCTAGTCCAGCACATCTAACATCGGTAGTTGTTGGCCAACCAGCTTAGTTAATAGTGGTCATTTTACGCAAACATCTTACAGGACTTACAGGAAAAACGGCAAAGAACTTTGTACAGGGTCTGTTAATGTGATTAAAATGCCTAATTTTTACTTAACTTTTTCTTAAATTTGCATCATGTATGGCAGCAATTATATTTCAGGCATTTTCTCAAACAAAGCTGAGTTACCTGACTTTGTAGACTATGAATGGCATAAAGTCACTCAACAGCACTGTGAAAGACTAGTGGAGAGCCTGCCAACACATGAAACCTGTGATTGGCAGTCAGGGTTATTTCACTATAGTGATTTTCGAATGCTCTCAAAGTTCAGATATTAGTGCTGTGTTGTTTAAATGTGATTAATAACTTCTTTGCATTATAGTTATTATAATAATGTCTTTGCATTATTTCAGCAGTTGTTTTTGAGCAGTTGTCATTTCTGCAAATAAATGCTCTAAATAGCGACATATTTCTATTTGGAATTTAGGGGAAATGTTGCCCATGGTTTATGAAATACAATGCAAATGTCAATTTCCCTAAATTGATTATAACATTGCCTATAAATAGTAAAACCACAGAGACTGATAATGTAGGCTGGTCTCTTTTTCCAGAACTACATATACTTTGTAAGTTTAATTGTTTATTTTTTTTCTTTTACATGCTACGACTATTCAAGTACAAGCACAAAGTGGCTAAACTGGCTGATTAGACATCTTGCTTAAATGCATCTTTTATTACAAGCAAATACCACACTGCACTGGCATGGAACTCTCTACAAAATATCATGTGTCAAGCAAAGCTTTCATGCATTTTTCTTTTACTACAATACATTACTCTAAACTGCCCTCGAAATGTATCCAATATTAAGTTAGTGGTTTACATAATATGCTTGTGTCAATGAATGTTTTTACAGCTCATCTTTATTGATATTTATCGGCCTCAATCCAGCAGATTTAATTCACATTCTCTTTGTTCTGGTACAATATTACTGTGTAATTAATTGAGATGGGTCTAACGTTGTTAGAGATGTAGCTACATCTAACAGCCTACAAGCTATTCAGATTGTGTGAAAGGTTGAATCATTAGTGCTGACCTTTTCTCCTTCAACTCCAATGAGATGGTGGTCTTGCCATAAGAAAAGGCCACTACAGCGAATGGACACACGTGCCTCGGGCATGGCTCAGGCTTACTACCTCCATCCAGCAGCTCATACAAATAATACTGGAAAAATAAACATTAACTTAGTTGGGTACACATTTCTTAAAAAGCACACTGTTTTCTGGCAGACATGATGAGCGTGGAATGTTGAGTACTGAGCTTTTCAATAAGCACAACTGTGTCAGGTAAAAACTGCTAACATGAGTTACAAGTAAGCTTTTGTAATGCATAACCTCTGAGCTGTAGGTCACCTGAGTCCGCTCAAAAGCCAGAAAAGAGCTGGTGGTGGCACACACTGCTCCAAGCTGCTCTGAAACATGACAGTCAAAGCCAGTCGTTGGAGGTGTGAAGTTCTGGGTGTAGTTTTCCGTCACCTCTTTGACGCGACCCTGATGATATTGTTCAATATTAAAAATAAATCAACAAATGCATTTTGAAAAGTTTAGTTTAATTATGTTACTTTAAAAAGTTCTAACGTTTGGGAACTCTCACTCACTCACTCCTTCACACCTTTTTTTCTCACCTTTGTCAACTTCAAAAGGACAATAAAGCCAGTCTTCCCATCATACCAGCGTTTCAGGTCAAGGCAGTCAGAGTACTTTGAGATATATACACCTGGTTCAAGAAGACATTTAGATTCAGATGTTATTAGTATAACACAAAAGCAAAGCTCTTTTCCTAACAACTGACATCATTAAAATGTTAAAATGTGATTTCTATCAATTAGCACTTCTTGATATTGCTCTTATTTGTTATATATAGTTACTGCTATACACACAGCACACTCAGTTCGTTTTAAGATCATCTGGGGAGTCAGGAACGACTTCTGTAAATGGCTCAAATTTCAGACGCATAAAGGAGAAGCATTGACCACATGTGAGCTTATTTTTAACCACCTCTAACTAACAGAAAAGAGCTTCGACATTTTCAAGCTCTAACACGCTGCCTACCAACGTAAAGAGAGATACAACTCAGGAAGAACCTGTTCCTCCACATTATTATGGAAGAAGCAAGGCCACCAAGAAAGTGTGAGACTTGGTCTATACAGAACAAAGCAATCCTCAAGGCAAAACTCTCAGCTCTCAAACTCGCAAAGCATTCCTTAAAAATGCCTGAAAAACACTCAATTCTGCCATTCAAGTCACTATTACAGGTAGATTATTGCTTCTCATGTATCACAATTATACAATGCTTCTTAAAGCTTTGAACAGAAGAGAGCACAGCACATTCTAGTAGACCGACCCTGATACTGCTGTGTTGTAGCACATACTGTTCCTAAGAGGAAAAAAAAAAAAGGCAGGGAGAGGGGAAGGAAACCCAACCCACTGTGTACTCTGCTGTGACTAATAACTACCAGCTACAGCAGGCCAGATTTTTTCATCCCATACCCTTTATAGTAGGGTATTTGGTATGGTATGGTAGGGCATTTTCTGTGCTGATTCAACACAGCAGCCTAAATGAACAGAGTTAGGCATGCTAGAGAAGGGAAATGATCAGTGCACGGTTACTGTAAGACTGCAATACGGAATGCCAGAAAGCCTTATTACCTTATTATACTTTAAAGATGAATGAATATGAATGCAGGACAGGGATGTCTGCACCATTGGGGTGCATTTTGTCAAAGCTCTACATAACAGTGACTTCTTTAAGCCAGCGGAAATCATGAGTTGATCATTTACACTGACCTACATACCTGAGGCACGTCGAGGAAGCTTTTTACTTTACCAGTACTTTTCACGTCCCTACTGAATAAAGGTCCTTTAGGCTCTGTTTTGGTAAATGCATCCCTTTCTTCAAGAGTGACAGCAGAGGCCAAATTAACTGTACTTGCAGTGCTCTCGTACCTCTATTTATCAAATTAATAATTCATTTTTCATCCTCTCAGGCATGTCTGCCTGTGTTCACTGTAGCATAAGCACTTTGCCCTTGCTGCACTAACACTTTCTCTTTCTGTTTCTCAGTCATATTGAAGCATATAAAGCTGTACATCGACACTTTCACTTTCAAAATAAGAAGACTGCCTGGCCTGGACACATCATACGGTGAGAGCATACTTAAACTTGACTTTTCTGTGGTAATGCTGAGTCTACTTTTGCATTTGAAGGGACTGTCAACTTCTGTTTATGATCTGTGGGTCGTTGTAATCTCAGAGAGGCTTGTTACAAAGGTGCCGGGTATGATACTGTGTTAACCCAGTTGAGGCACTTGAGCTGAGTGAGAACAACATCTAAACTTACATCTGAATATGTCATTTAGTTAGACGATCTCGAGTGCTATGTGTGATCTTTCACATTTAGTTATACATATCGTCATTTTATAGTGTTTAACATGTTTGCTTTATCAATGTGTGACAATCGTGGTACAGAAACCGAAACCAAGTGAAGCTCAAACCTAAGAACCTAAGGGGCTTTCAGTTTCACACTGGAAAAACATCAACCGTGACTTACTTACTATTATCAGAATTATTATTCTAAAGTATTTTGTAACAGTTTAATTGTGTATAAAAAAGGGTATAGGGGCATAACACACCAAAAGCTGCTTGTATTACACCTGCTGACTATATCTGATTACTTTCTCCGGCATGAAAAAAAGCTGTTTATGTGTTTTATGATAATACATGAGGCCTCTGCTTTTGGGTCAAGCTACATTCAGCAGACACACAAACACGCCATTCTGTGATAAGGCTACCACAGCCGCGGTAATAATTACCCTTAGAGGAATCTCCGAGAGTGGTGCATGTCCCTTGTCCAACCATTAATCCTGTATCCGCAAGTGTGTTTGCCTTTAAATAAAGATGAACAGGTGTGTCAGGAAACGAATCAGCACTTTCGCGGATTTATGGACAGTTGCAAAATGGTGCTCAGTGTTGCAGATATGTACCCTGGATTCATCATCGAATAACAAGAAGCCAAAAGACTCTTCCAGTTCCTCTTTAGAATAGCCATTTTCCCGCTTCTCAGTGCGGAAAGCAGAATACTGTGAGCAGACAAAGGAAGAGATCAGTTGGGCAACAGTGTTCGGAAGAAAATGTGCACACAAGATTTATATTTTTAAAAATAAATTAATGAATAATTATATTTATATGTAACTTATACTCACCCGTCCTTGAAGGGTTGTGTTACTGATCAAATACGCTGAATTGTAAGTAAAACACTCCCTGGACTCCTCATACAAATAGTTGTTTCGAAGAGGCGCTAAAATACTGCTGTCAAAGGTTACCGAGCCTGGAAGCACAGGCTCAAGAAGACCTGGAACACAAACAAAGACAATCATGAGAAATGTCCCGTCTTAAATGAAAAGCTTCTTAAAATGGTCTCTTGATAGAGGACACACTTCTGATCATCTGCTAATGCAGTTTCAAGTTAAGTTAGCCCATCAGCACCATGCAGATAGGCCTAATATTTTAAAAGCTAGTGTCCTATTTTACTAAATTCATTTAATAAAAATATTAAAACGTGTTATTTATTGTTATTTACTGCAGAACTAAGATGGTCCAAAATATGTATGAGTTCTGAATTGGGTGAAAGACCCATTTAAATCATGGAATTAGTGTCTACAACTATCCTAAATACACACTATTGTATAAATGTTTAAAACTGAACTTTCTACGTAGAGTAAAATATTCATTTCTTTCAAGTCATTTCTTAACTGCTTTATTAACCATATTCACGGACGCTCTTATCCAGGGAAACTTACAGATGTGCTCAGACGTCCATTCAGATAATATCCCCGGCTAGTGTGAACAGCCTCGCTCTTATTTATAAGAATATTTTCTACAACTACGGTACCTTGGGTCTTGTTTTTTTACATCAACATCAACTTTCAATTGTACACAAGTCGCAAGACACTTTGGCATAGATCTGTGATCTCTCCAAACCATCTGAGCATTGTCTCTCAATGACACATGGGGTGGAAGTTGGAAGTGAACCATGAAATTACTGGTGGATGTTAATGTTAGGTTATCAGACGCTGTTTCAGAGGCTGCAGAAGGAAGGGAAAGGCCAGATTCTTGTATTTTTGAGAAGACATGATTGATGAACCAAGGTTAATATGAACAGGAGCACGACCTAACAAGGCTAGACATCCCCATTACCCTCTCTGCTCCCCGGGCGCTGGAGTTGGCTCCCCACCGCTCTGGGTGTGTGTGTTCATTACCGCAGATGGGTTAAATGCGGAGGACACATTCACATGCACCTTCACCTTTACTAATCTGATTATAATTTCAGGCCCAGGGCTTATATATGAAAGTCCCAGCAGCCGAACCTAAACTTGGTATTGGTCTGTAGTATTTATCTGGAGACTCCTCCTCATCTTGGGAACACTTTTGTGAGTTTGCATCTGTGTAAAAGCAGAAAACACACAATTATAGACTTCAGAGAGTGGCAGTCTTCTGGATGGGACACTGGTCAATCATTCTGAAGGTTTATCTGCAAGGGGGGGAGGCTCAGGAGCCTCAGGAGCCTCAGCAGGACCGAGGCAGACAGTCCTCAGACATCTCAGCAATGTTGCTGGTACACAGCCACACATTTACCACCACCATTTCTCACAACACAACACTAAACCCTGCTGGACTGACGCAGACTGGTCTTCATTCCTGGCGAGCTGGTCCTCCAGCCTCTCTGCGCTGCAGGTCCTCCAGCCTCTCTGCGCTGCAGGTCCTCCAGCCTCTCTGCGCTGCAGTGGAGCCCATACCCACGCAGCATGGAGCTCCACCACAACTCCGCTAGCTAGTAACTCACGCAGGCGACTCGGCCAAAGCACGCATCGACTAAGATGTAGTAATTTCGTTGTGAGGAAGCCTAAATAAGGACAAATGAGGACTGAGACTGGAGTAAAAACCGAAGTCAGTCACCTTCTTTTGCTAGCGTAGCGTCATTCTCCATGAAGGCGAGGCATCGGCGTGTGTGTGCTGTCCTCTGGCTTTCAAATCCTCTAGATCTTCGGTTCATGAACTATTAGCTTGTTAGTTAGCTACATTTCTCCGCATCCGGACGTCTGCTCAACTTTGAGTCCCGCTCCAAAACCAAAGCCCGAAACGTTAAGGCGTTCACCCATACGCGAACATAGTCCTCTCTAGCTTCGCTATTATCTAAAGTCAAGACACTGAAAAAACTGGTTCGCCTGAGAGCTTCGAGGATATGGTGGTTGTGCAACCAGGAAGAGGCTTTTCCAAACAGCTAGCCAAGCTAACGGCTAAACAGCCAAAGGCCGTTCAAGCCTAATTATTAAACACTAGCTAGTGGATAAGTGTGGCTGGATCTCATGGGCCGGTCCCACATGTCGGATATCGCCCCCGGAGCGGTGTGCTAACAGCCTGCCGTTCAGCACGGTCCCTCTCTGCTCTTCTGTAGCGTCGAGAATCGAAAAAGAAACAGAAAGTTAAACGCGGGCCTCCACCATTTTGTGCGTCGCCCTCCTCCTCCTCCTCCTCCTCCTCCTCCACCTCCACCTCCCCCGGCTTGCTGTTTCAGGGTCCCGTCGCTGGTGGTCGCGGCGGTGCAGCCGAGGATCAGACCAGGCCGCTCACACGTGTCCTAGCTAGCTTAGCTAGCATATAGATAGATAACTACAGTGCACACGAGAAGTCACATTTAGCTACGAATTTAGCTATAATACACTTTATTTATCCCCTCTTATATATTTATTCCCCTTCTTACCTAACTTTAAACCAAACCTCTAACCTCAAAGTATAAATAGCTAGTAGCTAAGCATGTATCTCTAGCTATCACTAGCTACTTTGGCCAGATGCTGGTTTACAAGCCTATTTACAGCAACTCTGATATTTTCCCTCAAAAATAAAACACCATTTATTTGATAGCATCCCCATGAAATGAAATAATTAAAAAAACATCACATTTTAAATTGATAAATTGATCTTGAGATAGCTACTAGCTAGCTAGCCATCTCATTTCTTTGAGTTGCTAGCTTAGCGTCATTATGTAGAGATGCTAATGCGAAGATATTATTTTTAAATATTATTTCTCAAATTTAAATCATTTTTTGATATTTTAAGATTCTTTCTCATCGTTATTTAAAAAAAAAAAACCCTGATATATTTTCTTGTTATTTTGAGTTGCTAGCTAGCTTAGCGTCATTATGTAGAGATGCTAATGCAAAGATATTATTTTTAAATATTATTTCTCAAATTTAAATCATTTTTTGATATTTTAAGATTCTTTCTCATCGTTATTTAAAAAAAAAAAACCCTGATATATTTGAGTTGCTAGCTAAGTCATTCTGTAGAGATGCTAGCTAATGCTAAGCTATTATTTTCTCATATTATTTCTCATTTTTAGATCCTTTCTTGATATTTTGAGATCCTTTCTCGTCATTAGTTTTTTAAAAAAATGTTCTCATTATTATATTCTTTTCTTGTTATATGTTATAGTTGCTAGCTGGCTAAGTCATTAATTAGATATGCTAATGCTAAGCTACTATTTTCTCATATAATTATTTTTTTTAAAATCCATTCTCAATATTTTGAGATCCTCTCTAGTTATTATTTTTTCAGAAACTGCTTGAATATTTTGAGATCCTTTTCTTGTTATTTTGTGATTTTTCATATTTTAAGATGATTTCTCATTCAATATTACTTTCTCATTATTTTGAGATCCTTTCTCATCACCATTTCGTAAGAAAATCTATCATTATTATTTCCTGATTTTCTGAGATACAATATGCTTTAAGTTGGAAAAAAAATATTTGATGTTTTAAGTGGCAGAAATGGGCTTCCATAGATTTCTCTTTTCTGGGCTCATGGTAAGAAGGATGAGCTCTGCTGTCCAGTCTTACGTAATCATTGCATTTGACCACATCACGACTTTAGTTGTGGACAGGCTTTCGCTAGTGGGCTGGGCATTTGTAAAATTGTTATGTAACAATTTTGGGGGTTTGAAATTAGCCTGCTTTCCTGGTCTGTTTTGGTTATGTTGGAGTTTCTTTTGAAAAAGGAGACACAAGGTACGAGGTTCATGGTGTCACTTCAATGTACCAAACTTTCATTATTCAATAACTGGGGTATATACAGTTTTGCATTCTATGGGACCTTTACTTGAAAACTGTTGACTATTGTAGAATAATAAATTGCACAATTTATGTTAAAATGTTATCACTTTATTTCAAAAATGCCAAAAATACATTATGTTTGTGTTTGATTCAGACTCTGTGGCGTGCACAAGGAAAAATATTATGAAGTGCACTGTGTGTATGTATTTATTTATAGTGGATTCTGTGAGGATGTGTGGTACTTTTCACTTTCTTAAAGTCAATTACTGATGGGGTTTAGATGCCCAGATGTGATCATGCAGAACCTGACGGCTCAACTTCGTTAAAGCTCATCACTTTGGACAAGGTCTCCTGTGCCAGTAGAGTAATCTCCTAAAAACAAGAGAAGAGCTTCATGTAGTCAAGTCACACTGTTTAACTGTCAAAGTAATATGAAGGACGGTGCATAAAAACAAACCGTAGTGGACCCAAATTGTTTTGCTATCTGCTCCAATTCCTCTTGGATATTTTCAGCAAGCAATTCTGGAATCACAGCTTCTAAGATGATGACAAAATTAAAAAAGCAACAGATAAAAATATATGAAGAATGATTTGAATGGGGCATTAAGGGTCACATATAAAATATTTTACAATTAAAAACTAAGTGAAGCTTTTTTTTGCATTTTTTTCAACAATTGTGATTACTAATTGTGAATGTAATTACTCCAAAAGTATTTTATTATTTAACCTAATTTCTTATAATGACCATGCATTACCTGTAAACTGCCTAAACAGTTTAATCTACTTACGTTACCCGCAGCTCTACATGTTCACTACCAAAAATAGTTGCTATATCACAGAAATGCCACAGTTTCAGTTCCCTTATTAAACCTCTTATTGGATGATGCCTTTACAGATGCCTGAGTTTTCCTGAGATTTCCTCACCAGGACCAGCTTAATTTAAGGAGTGTTCTTAAACTCACCATGTTGGAGCAGATGATTGAGAAGATGGCAGAAGCTCTCTGCGACCTTCGGGTCATCAGGATGGTGCCCTCGAGCTGCCATGATGAAAGAAACACCACTCCTCCCATTTGAAGCGAGGAGAAGTCTGAGAGCAGGCATCTCTAATGTGCACAGATGGGGACAGAGCCTTGAGGATGCAGTAGTCTGTCCCATGTGCATTTAGAGGCCATGCTCTCACACATACTGTATCTGTATTAGACAGATCTGCAGACATATGTGCACACGTCTGCCTTTTTATATGTCTCTCTTTTCATAGTTTCAAGGGTGGCTAATTTAGGGCTGGAAATGGATAAGACAATGTTTTAAGTGTAGCAAGCAAATTTTCCCACAGATTTACATTCTCTCTCTCACCTGAGCTCTGGACCAGGTTGGTCATGGCAGCAAACACGTGATTCACTATACCAGGATGGTCTGGCTGGACTTGCTGGAGCGTATTCATCAAGAAAAGAGTGGCCTTCTCAATATCCATGTCCTCATATAGACCTACAACATGGAAGTAGAATAAATAGAAAACAAATAAATTATGTTTCAAGCACAGCGTTTTACAGTTTGTCTTACAGTTTGATTGCTCACATACATCCACCAGTGTCAAGCATTAAATCATTAAATCAACCTAAAAATAAAATAGTCACAACAAATTTCCACCCACTGCTACCATATCATTTTTTTACAGCAAAGCAGGTGTTTTATATGGCAAGGAGGAATTTAGATAGCCAATTAAGTATTAGACATAGCAGTGAGTAGCAGAAAAGGAAAGGCTGTGTATCCTGGGTTGTTACTGGTAAAACTGCAGTATCTTACCTTGCATGGTCAGGGACTGTAGTGCAGCACACACACACTCTGTCACAAGGGCATCCTGCAGGTGCATTTCTCCCACACTACACACTGTCTCTAGCGCACCAGCAGCTGATTCTGGAGCACAGGAACCTGGAAAGAACACGTTAAATCATGCAGTGCCCTAATAACAAAATGTCTAAATCCTCTTAACCTTGTCTGGTCAATTCTACAGGAGTAAATCAACTCACGAAGAAAATGATTCTAATATAATCACAATATAATCATAATTTTAATTTGTGACAAAAAACATTTTGGTATTTTGGGATTTATGTATAAAAACTCATTTATGCAGTTTTCTAATTATCCAATCATGTGGCAGCACTGCCATGCTTCAGGTTATGTTCACATCAACCATTAGAATGTCAACGATCAGTCTCTAGAGTTTACTCAGAGCACACAACATCTGATCTTGAGGTGAATGAACTACAACAGCAGAAGACCACATCAGGTTCCACTTCCTTCAGCCAAGAACAGAAGCTGAGGCTGAGGTGGGCATCAACTTACCAACCGAACAGCAGAATACTGGCCTGGTCTGATAAATCGCCATTTCTACTGAGGCACACAGATGGTAGGGTCAGAATTTGGTGCCAACAGCATGAGTTCATGGGCCCAATCTGTCTTGTGTCAACAGTCCAGGCTGGTGGAGGTGAGTAAAGGGCAAGAGGATCCAAGAGCAAATGGAGGTCTTACACCTCCACATTAGCATAGTGTTCCTAATAAAGTGATTGTGAGTGTATTACCTTTTGCCAGTGTAGCCCATAGAAATTTGCAGGACGGGATGACAATATCTTTCTTTTGTGGGAAGGCCCTCAATGTGTTCAGTGCTTCTTGTACAGTGCCTGACTGCACAACTAATGCAGAGGCCTTCTCTAAAAATCAGACAGCACAATTGCAACATGCTTTTAGAAAACCCAGAGCACTAAGAATCACACCAAGTACGCAGTAAAACACCACACTGCAGTAAATACACATTATAATTGCAGCTAAAGGATCAGCTGTTGACAAGCTGAAAGATATAAAACTGGCTTCTGAAGTGAAAGAAGCATGTGGACTGAGGTGGTGGAGTAATATTACAGTGTTGGCAGCTCCACCTAAGTTACACAGCGTTGTATCCGGCTTGCCAAGCCCGGAGTTTCAATGACAGAGATGCTGTTCTCCCTTCTACAGTAGTGGAGCATCAACATGATTGAAGCAGGTAGTGTAAAGCCCTGGACTACTCATTTTCAGGAGTCTCTTCAAACTATTCTTTATACATAGTTTTCCTCTATTGGATGTAGGTTGGGTGGGACTAATTTTGGCCTATCTGACGTCAGACTGACCAAAGAACCAGAGGTAGCTTTCTGTGCATTAAGCCTCATTGTGGCTGAGCAACTGTGATAAAAATTAACTAGCTACCATTTTAAACCACCAGCACCGCTATTGGTGGGCTGGGGGTGGTTCTTTACATTGCCATGCCACTGCCAATTGTTCCGTGATCTGACACGCCCTTGCAGTTGCAATTAACTACAATTAATTAAGTGTAAAATATGTAAAAGTGTAAAAAAAATAAATAAATAAAAAATCTCTTTAGTATTAAAATGAAAATATTAATACAGTAGATGGGCTTTAAGTAAAACTGCTGCATAATGTTGCTTTAACACTGCTGCTTAAAATCTAGATCTTACTGAATAAAAAAAAATAAATTACCCAAATCTTAAGATAATGTACTTAAATGAGAAAACAGTTAAAAAGTTAACAGATAACAAATTATGGAAATGCACAATAAGAGCTCAGATACACACCGTTCTTTGAAACGAGGAAGAGCACCTGAAATGCATTAGCCAGAAGATCTGCATGCTGGGGATGGTTCTGCACAGCTTTCAGGGTGTTTTCTCCACACAAGCAGAAGTTCTCCTGCCCAATATGTCGTCCTAAAATAACAAACAATTTTGGGCATCCACACGATCAAACAAAACTCTTTATGCATAGTATCCATTGTATCTCATATTTGTGTAATGACCAACCTGCAGTCAGAAGTTGCTGAAGGACCTGACAAGATTTCAGCTGAACACAAGCTGACCCAGTGTGGCTCATCATGGCAGACGTCACAGCTTCCACCACATCACTCACCCTTTCTAAAACTATCATAAACACACATACAATTTTATTATGAATTTAAAGAGGTTTCTAATAGTCTGACAATTTATAAGGTTTCATAGCATAAGCCAGTCATGATCAATCCATACATAACATGTAAAAAAAGAGCAGGAGATACCATTTTTCTCCTCCTTCAATAGGTATGACAGAACAGAGAGCTGAGCATCCTCTATATCTGTATAGGTCATCATGAACTCTAGACAACACAACAATGAGGACAAAATGAACCACAGAACTGAGTGTAAAGGAAATACACTATATGTCCAAATATTTGTGGACACCCATTCTAATGAATGCATTCAGCTACTTTAGGTTGCACCCAAAATGTCTAGTCCATGTAAAGAGGTACTGTCAATAGAATAGGACTCTCTGGAGCAGATAAACATGAACCTATTGGCACCATGTCTAATGCCAGTGTGGGCAAGAGGGGTATAAAGCCCCTCCAGCCTTGAGCTGTGGAGCGGTGGAACTACTGTGTTCTCTGGAATGACAGATGGTGCTCCAGTCAATATTTTTGGGATTATTTGGGGAGTTGATGATGAGGTGGGGTGGTGATCATCTAACATCCTGACCTTACTATTGCTTTTGTCACTAAATGCAACCAAATCCTCACAGTAATGCTCCAAAATCTATTACAAAGTCTTCCCTAGACAGTAGAGACAGTTACTCCGACAAAAGCAGGATACATTTTTTTTAATACCTGTACATTTTGGAGGACGCAATGAATGAGCAGGTGTCCCAATACGAAACAGTATGAATAACAGTTAAATAATTGTAACCCTTTTACATAAATGCAGTCAATCAGCCAAGACATGTTTAGTGTCTTAAGTTTCTTCAGTTTTAGAGTGGAGCTACAAGGCTAATGCAGCTAGCTAACACATAACATATTATCCACCAGTTTAGCATTGAGTAAACTGCCTAAATCATAGCACACTACTCTCAAACAGTGTTTGAAGTGTTTAGTAATGTCTTGCTAAAATGGTTCCCATTTTTCCAAATAGCTCAGGATAGCTACTACTTCTGTTATAAGCTAAGCAATATGCACATTTGCCCATATGTATGGATAACAGTGACTCACACAGTGTCAGAAACCACATAAGCAAGTCAATGTGCCACTACCTAACAACTCAACACTGAGGAAAGCTAAAACACTAAACCAGTGGCTATAAGTTACTACTAAGTGTTAGCTACCTCAGCATTGTGTCTAGACTGATCTACTACACCTAGAGAAAGAGGAAAGCTGTGTCAATTAGATGTTGGTTTTGAACCATCACCTTATTATTTGTGTATCATATGCATGGACCATGTACCTAGGACACTGTCGAACCCTTCGTGGAATGGTGGTCCAGTAACCCCTTGAGGAAGAGTCCTCTTCATCGTCTGCACTGAAGAGCCACAGAGAGTCAGACTCTGTTTCACAAAGGCCTGATTCACCAGCATCCTGGTAAGAATGGGGTACATTTGATTATTTTAACATTCATTGCCAACTTTTCTGTCTATATACTGATTTTATAAGACCAATAAAAGCTTCTGAAAGTTATAATAAGAGTAGATTATTAAGATAACATGGGAATAGAATTATGAACAAATAAGAAATATAAAGTAAACTCCAGCAGTAACAGGAACAGTCTGATCCACAGCTCCACACCATGTCAGTGTCACTGCTGCAGTGCTTAGAATGACCCACCCCCCAAATACTACCTGCTCTGTGGTGGTCAGTCCTGTGGGGTCCTGAGCATTGAAGAACAGGGTGAAAGGAGGCTAACAAACAAAGTACGCAGAGAAACAGTACAGAACTACAGAGTGCTCCTATGTGGTTAGTGGAGCTGATCTGATGGACAATCAGTGTAAAAACTGGTGTGTAAAGAGGTGGTGGATGAATAAAAAACTGATCAGGGCTGATGAACAATAGGGCTGGGAACTCTTAGACACTGAGTGAAAATGTGAATATGTCATCTGCAACACTGACCAGACACTGGCTCTTTTTTTGGGACTGTGGCTGAGCATCATGGTGAGGAGCTTGTGAAGGTCATTAGACATGATACGTTCCAATGGACTGAGATCTTTCCTGATTTGAAACAGCTGGTTCAAAGAGGCGTCCTCCTGAGAACACAGAATTGACTGTTATGTAAGATCTAATGGGTAAAGCAGTTGCTGTGAGAAGAGGTTTGCAGGGTTTTCACTTCAGGACCTTTCCAGGATATTTTCCGCTGCATACATATTATGAGAAAATCCCTCTGAAAAACAAAATGGGAGCAAATGACATGCAGCTATACCTAATTTAGCTGACTGATACTAGATAGAAAGAAAATGTTTGTGGAAGAAGTTGCAAACACACTTAAACAACCGACGATTAACAAAGAAAGTGTGCAAATATGAGTGAGGCGAATGTGTAATAAGCAGTGTCCTCCTCAGAATGGCAAATATTTGTATAATGAGTAGTGAATTATGAACCACTTAGACATGGTTAGACATGGTAAGACGTGATGATGATGTTGGTGTATGTACCTGTCCACGTGACAGTGCAATATTACAAACTTCAATACATGTTCAATATTCACACATCACTCCCATTTTTAAGGAGCTGCACTTGTCACCAGTAACATCCAGTAACATTAAGTCTAAGGGTGAAGGTCCGAACCAAGGTTCTTTTTTCCTTCATTGTAAACATTTGATCCAGTTAGTTTTGGTGCCACAGTGCATTTTTGCCAGCGCACTAAAGAACTTTGCATAATATGCCTACGATCCAGACCGAGACAACCTCTTTTAGTTGGACCAAATTTTGATACTTTGGCTTGGACTGTGGTTTTGGCACCAGTCACCCCCTCAGATGAATGATGATAGGTGTGAATGCACCCTTAGGTGCCAGGGTCAAACACTGGCTTAGTAAATTTTTCCAGATTTTCCAGAAACACTGGCTTAGGGTTTTCTTTCTGCAACTCACATGTATGTACACTATATGGACAAAAGTATTGGGACATGTTGCTTTTTGCTGAAATCAATGGTGTTAAAAAAAGAGTTTATCCTGCTTTTGTTGGAGTAACTGTCTCTACTGCCCAGAGAAGGATTTCTACTAGATTTTGGAGCATTGCTGTAAGAATTTGATTAAAAGTACTGGATGACGCACCATTATTCCAGAGAGCACCGTTCCACTGTTGCACAGCTCAATACTGGGGGTCTTTATGCCCCTCTGGCCCACGTCTGGCATTAGACATAATGCCAATAGTTCAGGTTTATCTGCTTCAGAGAGTTTTATTCTATTGGCAATATGTCTCTCGCTCTCTATGTCTCTGTGTGTGTGCATTTGCACATCTGTTTCAGCAATGGGTGCAACTTAAAGTGGCTGAATGCATTCATTAGAAGGGATGTCCACAAACTCTGATTCTCAGAGAAATTCTGATTCTATTTTTGAAAACAGCAGCAGAATTTGATGAGAGAGAGAGAAAGAGAGCGAGAGAGAGAGAGAGAGAGAGAGAGAGAGAGAGAGAGAGATGCACCTCGAGCATGTAACACATCAGCATATCTAGGAGGATACAGCCAAGGGACCAAACATCAGACTTGTTACTCCACTGCAGCAGCTTCACACTCTCAG
This sequence comes from Salminus brasiliensis, assembly GCF_030463535.1. Classification (NCBI taxonomy): domain Eukaryota; kingdom Metazoa; phylum Chordata; class Actinopteri; order Characiformes; family Bryconidae; genus Salminus; species Salminus brasiliensis. The sequence continues at coordinate 7,202,369 of NC_132883.1, forward strand.
GAGCCATCCAACACTTTGCGTCTGGAAGCAGATTGGACGATAATTAGAATAGCATTCATTTATTTAGTTTCAGTGACATAGTCTTAGACTGAGAGCAGCTGAGGGTTAAAGCAGGCTAGCAGGAGCTTTTGTCCAGTAGATGGCGTTGTAGCTCTAAGCCAGTGAGTTGTGAGCCTGTTGAAGGTGCGTCACAATGATGTTTTCCAAAGAATATTGTGGAATGTTCAGAAGACACATATTATATATAATATATATGTACGTCTTGTGTATAAGAATATACAGGCTCACCTTATTTCTAAAAATATATACAGATTATCAGAATATTATGAGCACCTCTGGTTTGGAGTGAACTTGGCCCATTTTATCAGCTCCACTTATCACGTAGGAGCATGTTGTAGTTCCGTAGTTACAGGCTGTAGTTGAAAGCCATGTTCTTCAATGGCCAGGACCCCACAGGACTGAGCACCACAGAGCAGGTATTATGTAGGTGTTGGTTCATTCTCGGCACCAAAATAATATATGCTACAGTCTGTAATTATAGAACTACAAAGTGCTCATATATGGGAAGTGGAGCTAATATAATGGGCCAAGTTCATTTCAAACCAGAGGTGATCATATTCTGATAAGAATGTGTATAAATGATGAGGCATAGACCAAAGTACACAGTGATTTTCATAAAACTTTCAGAAATCCCTTCAGGCAGTTTAATCTCATCTGAAGGACAAAAATCTTTCATTGCCTTGCCCTAGGGCGCAGCAGTGGTAGCGGGAGCAGAGTAATACTATATTGCCAAAAGCATCCTGCCTGCCTTCGCACGCATATGAACTTGAGTGATATCCCATTCTTAATCCATAGGGTTTAATATGATGTCGGCCCACCCTTTGCAGCTACAACAGCTTCAGCTCTTCTGGGAAGGCTTTCCACAAGGTTTAGGAGTGTGTTTATGGGATTTCTTGACAATTCTTCCAGTAGCACATTTGTGAGATCAGACACTGATGTTGGACGAGAAGGCCTGGCTCACAGGCTCTGTTCTAATTCATCCCAAACGTGTTCTGTCAGGTTGAGGTCAGGACTCTGTGCAGGCCAGTCAAGTTCTTTTACTTTATGAACCTTGCTTTGTGCAGGAAGGGGCCATCCCAAACTGTTTCCGCAAAGTTAAGAGCATGAAATTGACCAAAATTTCTTTGTATGCTGAAGCATTAAGAGTTCCTTTCACTGGAACCCCTGGAACCCTGGAACCCTCCACCAAACTTTACACTTGGCACAATGCAATCAGACAAGTACCGTTCTCCTGGCAACCGCCAAACCCAGACTTGTCCATGGGAACGGAGAAGCGTGATTTGTCACTCCCTGGCTCTAGAGTCCAGTGGCGGCGTGCTTTACACCACTGCATCCGAAGGTTTGCATTGCACTTGGTGATGTAAGTTTTGGATGCAGCTGGTCAGCCATGGAATCCCATTCCATGAAGCTCTCTACGCTCTGTTCTTGAGCTAATCTGAAGGCCACATTAAGTTTGGAGGTCTCAATATGGTGTAAGTTAATTCTGTATTAAAGTACGAACATTTTTAAGTCCCAGAGCAAAACAGTGCATATTGTAAGTAGCATATAGTACCACTAAGGAAAACAGGTTGAACATACCCTCTTTGACTCTGGCATGGAGCCTTGCTCGATCTCCTGTAATTGTTGGTGTGCCAAAATCACACATCCGAAAGACTGACGGCCTGCTCATCAGAATATTGGATGGCTTTAGATTCCTAGAGATGACACACAAGGTGGATCTTTCTTACTAAAATATTTACCAGAAAAGACATAAGACGTCTTCCATTGCCTTATCAGGGGCCAGTTTCTGATCACAGAGCAGCTCTTGGCTGGATATTTTTGGGTGGTAGACCCATCACACTCAATAAAGGCACTGATGATGTCAGGTGTGTCAAATTCCAGCAACATAACTGGGCCTGACCCATCCAACATGCTCATGTGGGTGCTCAAATGGGTGGAATGTGGGCTAGGTGGGTTCCAGGTGGACATGGGCTCTGAGTAGGTTTGTACATGTGGTGTTCTTGGACCTAGCTGGGCTTTCCATATGGGTCCCATAGTTACAGCCCACCATAATCATAAATCTAGGCCCCATGTGCACTGTACAACCCAGACGTGGCCCATGTTTAACCCTTCCTGGTCCCATCACTGACCCTAGTGGGATCTTGGTGGGCACCCATATGTGGGGCCAACATGGAAACCATGGACACACCTTGCTACTTCCCAGCTAGGAATGTTACCTAGGGATATGCCAATGCTGTGCTAGGAATGGTGCACCGCCCAAATCACATCTGGTCAACCGCAGTCCTGTGGTCAGAAACTGATCAATGATTATTGAATTAAAGGGTGGCTGGCACATTGTGCATGATAACTATGATGGGCTGCAGTTTGTAAATACACACAGTGGACCTCATAAAGTGGAAAGTAAGTGAATGTTCAAGGTAGTTGTTTCTAATACAGTGGTCGGAAGCAGGTATCACAAGGTTATTAAAAAAAAATACACAAACCTGTGCACAATGTTTCTGTTGTGGAGGTAGGCCAGTGCATCCACCATTTGTCCCAAGAACATCTGTATGACCTGTATGAGCAAGCATGAGTCTCTATAAGCGTCCACACAGTAAGCAGAGTAGAAAGGGCAGACGACAAATAAAGAACAACAGAAGATCTACCAGCTATAATCCCACACTCATTTTATCATTCTATTCATGGTAGTTCTGAGGTTAACACTCATGTGCTGTGGCCAAGTCGTTAGAAACCATTTTGGTCTTTTTCAAGCAGGTAAATGAATTACACTCGCAGCTTACACTCCGGATGAAGGGGGAGGAAATGAATATATGTGTATGCTTCGAGACACCCTTGACCCTCTCCACCGAAAAGAGGAAGTTCCCATCACCATGGCTACAGATGTCTTTACCACTCTGTGGTGGTTATTCAAACTCACACATCTTATAATGAGAAATGCACACACACACACACACACACACACAGCTTGTCTAGTCCCTGTAGAGCTACCAATAGAATAGCATTCTCTCTGGAGAAGATAGACATGAACCTAGCACCATGCTGTCCAATGCCAAGTTTGATCTAGAGGGGTATAAAGCCCCCCAGCATTGAGTTGTGGAGCAGTAGAACTGTGTTCTCTATAATGATGGTTAGTGCTTCATCCAATACTTTTGGGTTAAGTGGGAGAGTTGGAGATGAGGTGGGGTGGTGATCATCCAACATCCTGTCCTCACTAACACTCATGTTGTTGAATGCAGTCAAATCCTCACAGCAATGCTCCTCTAAAATCTAGTAGAAAGCCTTTTCCCTGGACAGTAGAGACAGTTACTCCAACAAAAGCGGGATAAACCCCTTTTAACATCTTTGATCTCAGAAGAAACAATGAATGAGCAGCTGTCCCAATACTTTTGTCCATTTAGTGTAGCTGAACAAGATTAAAAGTGTAGATTGTTCTTAGTCTTGAAAATAGTGGCTTTCCTGTTGGCCATTTCCTTCACCGTCATGTCTAACTCTTGTTTACTGAAATTTCAGTTTTTCTCCCAGTTTGCACAGATTTCGCTGAATAATTTATCATAAGCTGTAAAATGCATCATTAACAACTACATTACAAATGGCTCCATATGAAAACAGAGGAGCCTCCTAAGAAAATATTAATAAAAATAATATTTTTTTCTTGACTTTCTTGAAAGAATATTAGAGAACTTCTTAAGTTGCACTTAGAAACACTGGGCCTTATTCACCATCCGCTGATTAGAAGAAATTTCTTTTTAAAACCCACTAATGCAGTTTTCATGAAGATTCTTACATTCACCAATTTTACCTTATTTGGGGATTTGCTCAATTTACGAGGACAATGGGATCGACAATAGCCATGAAAAAATCTGTGGTTTAAAAACGTAATGAATCTGACATCGAATTTTTTTTAGGCTTTTTCTCATCAATACATTAAAGAAAATGTAGCTACTAATGTGACACTATTCTCCCTATTACAGTCAGTGGAGCATCAACATGATTTTGAAGCTGTTATTTAAGGTAAACATGCTACATAGTGTTGCGTTAAGATCTGAGGTAGGCCGGGTCCTCGGTAGGACTGCCCTGTGAGAACTCCTTCTTAGTAGCCTACTGACGTCACTGGAAAGATCCCGCCTCTTGCAATAGTTGCTTGCCTCACCTGCAGCCCAGTGTTTGGTCAGCTACTGTGTTATGTGAGGAGGTTAGTTGTGTGTTTTTCTATGGAGTAGTACAGTGCTTACATATACATATATAAACCACACCTCGTCCGTGAACTTCTGCTTTTGCTCCCTGTGAGAAGCGATCACCGTTTTGAGGCTTGTCATGCAGGGTGAGTCCATCACCATAGAAAGCATGACTGATGATATCTGTGATGAGACAGGTTTCGATCAAATGAATAACATTTATTATTTTTCAATGATAATGGTAAAATACTATGTGCAGTCATGTGAAAAAAACAAGACATGGAAACCCATGGAAACCTTTGTCTTTTTAAAAATGACATATTACAAAAACATTTGGACATATGGGGCCGTCAACCACGCACGAGCCGCCAACCACACACCGTCCAGCTTGATTTAGGGCGTGTGAGTGTGTCTTTGCAATCGTAGCGATATCGCAAACACACAAAAAGCATGTACTAATTCTCTTAATTAATCATGGGTGTGTTTTGGGCGTAACGTTCAATAAACCAATCAGCGTGTCACTCACTATTCCCTTTTTAACCCATCTGTGGTAGTGAACACACACACACACACACTAGTAAACTAGGGACAGTGAGTACACACACCCAGAGCAGTGGGCAGCCAACTCCTGGGGAGCAGAGAGGGTAAAGGGCCTTGCTCAAGGGCCCAACAGTAGCTTGCCAAGCCCAGGATTCGAACCCACAACCCTGTTATCAATAACCTGGCGCACTGCCCCTGGCCCATGATCTTCATTTTTTCACATGACTATATGTAACTAAATATGTCAAAGATGACAAAGATAAAAAACAACCTTCTTACATTGTTGTCCCATGATATGAACAGCTCTCTGTATCTGACAATGTTGGGGTGAGTCACATTTAGTAGACACAAAGCCTTGGGGAAAAGGACATGCAAATCAGGGCAACAAATACTACAGAGTCTGATAACAGCCCTTATCGACATCATCTGAAAGTTGAAAGGGGACACTGGTTGGGTATGTAATTACATTAGATAGGCCACTACCTCCTGTAGGGCTTGGTTGGCACTGCTTTTATCCAAACACTCCACCTAAAAAGAGCAAGACAGGCAGAAATGACACAAATGACACTTGTTATGCCATGAAAACTAGCTAGCTAATGTATTTAATGTGCTCCTCAGTAGCTATCCTACCTTCTTCAGTGTAAGCTCCAAGCCAGAATCCCTGTCTTTGACAAAGAAGGTCACACCAAAGCATCCAGGGCACAAAGTGTCAATGACCTGAAAACAGAAGGACAATGGACATCCCAATTAGCACCTGGGGGGCTTTATTTATTTCACTGACTTAGCTAACAACAACTAAACTAAACTAACTTAACTGTACCATAAACTTTTCCATAGCGTGGGATTTCTAGGCCCTCACGGTCTCTCTCTGGACGTTGTGTTTTGAAAGTGCTTGGAAACGTCAAACAGTCCAGCTGCAGCTATTTGCTTTCCCACCCGTATTAAGGACAAGTCCCGCCTCCCGCAAGCGGATTGGTTAAAACCGCCGCGGTTCTTACAATGGGATTGGCCAGACGTTCGAAGGCACAAGCAGTCTGACAGTGAAGGATGAGCGACCGGCCAATCACCGAGTAGGTGGCTGGAGTTCTGGCTGAGAACGGGTGGGAAAAGCCCAACGCATTCAACACATAACTGAAAGATAGAGCATATTTATATGGGTTTGGATAAATATGAGTTTTATAATTAGTGCAAATCCAGCAGCTGATGATGTATCTAAGTAATTAGCTTACTATTTATGTCGATGTTACGTTTTAAGAAAGTGTAGCTAGGCTAGCTTAAATGCTCCCCTCCTTTTCCTCCTCCTCTTCTTTAGCTAAATTAAGGATGTGCAGACTGAGACTGCTCTAAAACTCCAATAAATCAGTTTATTACAGTTTATTATTACTGTAATAAACCACTGAAGTCGTGCATCATCCTGTAGTCAGACTTATGCTTTATTTTCAACAGCAAAAATTAATGGGGTTGTCCAAAAAAAAATAGCCACAATCATACTCTAAATCATATAAGCACTGTCCATTATACATTTTCTCCTGTACATCACTGGATCCTCTGAATTAAGAAATTGTTAAAGAGTGAAAATAGGAAGCTAATGCTACTGCGCACTGAACTGGCATCATTAGACTGGAGTTTGTACACGGTAGTCCAGTGATATTAGCCAGGTCAGTCTGAGAAGCAGTTGTTTACCATGCTAGTCCATCAATACAACCAGCTTAACCAAGCCTTGGTTTGGTTTTAAGACCTGCTAAATTCTTTAAAACTCTAAATCATATTAGACAAGACTCGGACAGAATTCAGCCTCTGCCTTTTACCCACACACTAGTAATCAAACACACACAGTGAACAGCCAGAGCAGCCAGAGCAGCCATCACCTTGCTCAAGGGTGCCCAATAGTGGCAGCTTTCCAATCTCAGTTATCGAACCCACAACCCTGTCATCAATAGCCCAGCGCACTATCCCCTGAGCCACCACTGCACCACTGGCAGCTTCTGTGCTGGTCAAGAGCTTAGCTGCCTCACCAGCTTGCTTACCAGCATTGGTATGTTTTTTCCTGGGTGACCAGCTTTTTAACCACCTTGACCAGCTCAAGGACCAGCTTAGATCATCTAGATCACCAGTAACCAGCAAAAGCTGGTAATGCACTTCAGTGTTCTTCATCTAATACTCACAGAGGTTTCCATTCTTAGCTTGTTTTAACAAGGCCTTTCACATGACCTAATTGGAAGAGGTTGATTTCACCTCTTTTAATACTTTTGTGGTATGGACCACAAGTTGTTATAGGCCTATGGTGTCTAGATGTGCAGTAGCAGAGGATTCAGTGAAGTACAGGAGAAAAATGTGTAGGGTTCTGAAGATATTTAATGACCAAAGGTGAATTTTTAAAAACCCTATTCATTTCTGCCACTGAAAGTCGAGACCCAGAGTGTCCAACATGGACATAACCACTATAAAGTGACGACACGAATTCACTGGTCTATTGTTGACATCGGGGCGGGTATCAACCAGAGGACATATGGGTTAAATTAGCAGTAATGAATGTTAGGTAAGGGTGCACAGTTTAAACCACCGTCTTGTATTTTTACATTATTGTGTATTATTTATATTAATGGGCTGTCACAGACTTTCCTATCTGCATTTTATGCTGCCTTCAAACCTAATTTTTGGGGTCAGCTTATGCTTACTTGCCATTACTTGTGATATACCTTTCATAAAAAATATCAATTGACTACAGTGAATCACATTATGTTTCATATTCATAAGCTTTGCAATCAATTAGCCCCCCATCCTGCCCCCACATCACTGCACTGCAAACTGCTAGGTGACTTTAAAGCCCCGGGAACACATTTTGATATATTGATTTTACTTGGGTATTAAATGAAGCGTCAATAATATTTAAATAAAAAAACACAAAGCAGAACTAGAACTATGATAAAACACTCCTCACAAATAGGCAAAATGCCCTCATCAGGCCTGTCTGAGGACAGCCTGGTCTTAGTATTCAAAGAAACGTGCGTGACTGACAGCCCTCTATCACTGGTGAAGAAAATTTGGTTTACATTATCATGGCAAGGGCTTGAGACAGAGAAATGACATTTTTAGCTTTTTGCTTTGAAGTTTAGATCTTTAGATTTACTAAGACGAGTTACCAGCATATATATATACACACATGGCGCAGAGTCTGAGTCTAATAAGACATACTCTACATTCACACTGGGGGCCCTGTGGAGCCAGTTGACCTTAGATTTAGGTACACAGGGGCTTTAAACATAAAGTCTAACTTTGAAAATTATTAGAGGAGCCTGTTAGATGTTTAGCTGTCCACTAATGTAGTATTTTAGGTCTTAGTTAGGGACATTTCATGGGTTTTGGACACTTTACTTTTAATATTAATATTACTATGAATTTGTCAATCTGTATATTCAAACAATCAGTGATTTATTTGCTGCCATCAGTTATGGCCTATTTTGGGGCCCATTTGCACCTAGATGCATCTTTAAAAATTGTGGGCTCAGTGTGCATATTATGGCATCCGACAGTAGTCGGGGGCATGTTTATTGAGGCTGCGTCTGTGGGGGATTAATTGTGTTGTTCCTGCACTTTATAAATGTGTGTTGCACATTCTGTTATGCTCCGTGGGTGCCTCTGCTGCAGTCATCATTTACAGAGAGCCTGTTGTGGTTACTAACTTGGCCATGCATGATGTGTGTTGAATGAAGCTTAGTGATTCTTTGCTAGATGAATCAATTGATTAATTCATCCTCTTGATTCATGTATCAACTCAAATGATGCACTCCTTAAGAGCTCCTTATTTTTTCTAAGCGAGATGCTTCTGTGCCAACACTACAGTACTGTAGCATTATTGTTACTGTAATTACAGTACAGCTTCATTTTTCATCACTTGTAATGAAAACGAGTTGATGTCATAACTCATCCCATTTGCAATTTGTTGGAAGTCTTGATGTACTCGACTTTATCTCAACTTCAGCTTTGAACGGGTGTTCATATGGGGCTTCCTGTTGGGTATTAATTATTGATAAAAACCGAGACCACCCAGAACTGCTAAGAACTGATGGTATGATAGAGGGTATGATAGACACATATGTCAATAAATAGCTTGCCATGAGTACACAATAGGTTGGGGTTAATGCCCATGCTGCAGGACAAGGGAAGGGAAAACCCAGGCTGTTTCTGGGTAACATTTTGTACAGCGCTGTAATGTATAACATAGCTCAACCATTATATTTATACAGAAAGGAAAAAGCAATTGCTCAAGGCCTTTAACCTCTGGCACGTTCACACAAGAGTGTCACATAGTTTCCAGAAAAGTTTGATATTTCCTCACTTCCTCAATTCTCTGGTCCAGCCGGTCGTCTGAAAAAATGGGATGGGCTACAAAGGTCCTCATTTTCATTTTATCAGTGTGTGACTCTGCCAGTGAGAGACTGAGGAGCAATGAGCAGGGAACACAGCGAAGCTACTCCACTACTTCGGAACCAGCCAAAACAAATCAGGTAACTTTTTTGAAAATAAGATACGTATTTGGGATAAGATTGGTGACTTTTCACATTTGTCATATTTATATGTTCTGTATCTAGATGTTTCTGGAACTACAAGCCGTTTATCTGACCGGATTATTAAAGTGTTACACTAAGGATGTGTAGTGATTACCAGTATTTTCAGTAGTGAGTAAAAATGGCACATGGCATGGCCTTTAGCATACAACATCTAACATGTTTGAATTGATCATGAATATGACATTATGTTAAGTCTTATTTTAAAAATATTGAATAGCAAAATGCAGTTCCTTTGCTTGCATGTAACTTGTAGTGATAATGGAAGCACTTTTCGTGCTATTAAGAACCTCTGTGAGTTGTCATTATTCATTATTTTTGAGATTCCATAGAACCATTGCCTTTACCAAAGAACCCTTGATGAGTCCTTTTTGAGTATAGTTTAGGGTTTCCATTATTTATTCCACTTATTCTTTGGTTAACATATGTTTCCATCAGAAGTAAGTCTGTGTGACATAGATTTTCTAAAAAAAATGACATAAATGATTGTTGAGCAAAAGTGTTTATTTAACTAAAAAGGTAAAGGTGCACATATTTGTCACCGTACAGCAAAATGTGTCCTCCGCATTTAACCCATCTGTGGTAGTGAACACACACACAAGTGAACTAGAGGCCCGGGGAGCAGAGAGGGTAAAGGGCCTTGCTCAAGGGTCCAACAGTGGCAGCTTGCCGAGCCCGGGAATCGAACCCACAACATTGTTATCGACAGCCCGGCGCTCTAACTGCTGAGTCACCACTGCCCACTGCATCTACATCTTAATCTGACTTTTATGCAATGACGTTTCTACTGAAAACTATATGAAGGCTGATCACAGATGTGGGACATGAACTAAACTGGTGTTTAATTCCTCCAAATTGACCCTAAATTTGCTTCATAAATGACATTTTGCTTGTTACATTCAGTAGTCATTTCATATGTGGGTAAGGTATCATGACATTTATATAATAATCTTCTTGGCTTCCAGCTAAAAATGTGGACATATGTCTAAAAAATCCACTGCTGGGATCTAAAAGTGCCAGTCTGTTCTTTACAGGTTAACATAACAACCACAGACCTGTTCTTGAGGTGTTGAAGGGTTGTGTTCTTGTGTTCTTCTAGAAATGGCTGGCTCTTCTTCGCAGTGTTCTCAGCAGTATTGGGCAATTTCAATTTTGGATATTCTCTGGTGTATCCCTCACCGGTGATTCCACAACTTCAATCGAGTGATGACCCACGCCTGCGCATGGACGTCCATCAAGTCTCATGGTTCGGCGTAAGTGAAGTGCAGATTCATGTCGAACCTTAAGGCCTTCTTCATCAGCATGAATCTAAGAGGCTGATGACAAGACAGTACAGAAACATGCCGTCGGTGAAGTTGTTTACCTGTTTTCCTCTTCATTTAACAGTCTATTTTCACACTCGGAGCTGCCGCAGGGGGTCTGAGCGCAATGCTGATGAATGACAGAATTGGGCGCAAGCTGAGCATCATGATATCTGCGGCGCCGTCCACTGCAGGCTTCCTTGTGATGGGGGCAGCTCAGGGCTTTTGGATGCTCCTCTTGGGCAGATTTCTCACCGGCGTTGCTGCTGGTATTACCGCCAGCTCCATTCCTGTAGGTTAGCTGGACACAGCGTCTCACAGTTCTCTCTATTTTCACCCATTTAAACACTGAGCTGGCAGATCAGGTTCTAGCAAATATGGCTATTGCCATGCCTGAATAAACTGGTTTTCTGATGCTGTTCTGTGGCTGAAATCTGGAAATGTTCAGAGTAGGTGAAATCATAGAAACCATAGAAATTGCACTTGAATCAGAGTAAAGATCAATGGCCACAAGGTACAGAAAAGCTGTAGGAAGATAGACATGCATTTTCAGCTTGTGGTTTCTGCAAAAAATGGCAATTATGGGGAAGTGTGGAGGTCACTGTGGAGGAACCTGTGGTAAGACAGACAAATCAAAACCTGCTGAGACTGCAGAGACCCTGCATGAAGGAATGACTGAGTGAAGTGGGTGGTGCACTGATCCACTGTGCACTGTTGCATGCACAAACATAATCTTCATAATAAGAAGGAAACCTTAACTTCGTCACAGACCTCAACATTTGAAGTATGCTACAGAACATCTAGACAAGCCAGAGGAGTTTTGTAAACAAGTGCTGTGGGCTAATGAAGTCAAAGCAGAACTCCAAGGTATGCAAAAAAAAAAACAACGCCTTGCCAACAGTGAAGAATGAGGAAGGATCTTTCACTCTTTGGGGTCATGTTGCCGCCAATGCTGTTGGCAGTACTGCACTGGTGGAGGGAAGAATGGATTCCACAAAATAGCTGCAAATCCTGGATGCAAATGTCAAACCATCTGTTAAAAGGCTGACGCTAAAAATAGAATGACTTCTACAGCAACATCTTCCAATCATCCAATACATACCTCAAATCAGCTATAGGCAACCTAAAGAGGCACAAGCTGAAGCTTTTGGAGTGACCCTCGCAGTCCACCGACTTAAATATAATAGAAAGAGAGTGAATAGACATTAAACAAGCTATGCAGCAAGACAATTAAAGAATATCTCAGAACTAGAGGCCTCCCGCAAATACGAGTGAGAGACAAATTGCAACTACAAGAATTCAAAGGTTTTTATTTGCTGCAGAAAGTGATTTCTGCCAAATGAGGCTTTACTAAGTCCTTACTTTACTCTGTAGGATGCCCAAAGTGTGTCAAAGGCCAAATTCATGATTTAATTTTTTTATGTAATGAAGGACAGATTAGCTGTGCATTAGGATGACCTGCAGTTAAACCATGAGACCATCTATTCACAGCTGAAGTTGGGCCAAAATTGGGTCACAACAATGATCCCAATGATCCCAATCACATCAGAAAATCTAAAACAGAATGGCTGAAAAGAAAATCTAGGTGTTTCAGTGGCCCAGTCCAAATCCAGACCTTAACTCAATTGAAATGTGGTGGCAGGATTTTGAGAGAGCTGTGCCATTCCATTCCATGAAGACCATTCCATTACCCATCTTATTGCTGCTAAAGTTTGTTCAACAAGCTATAAATTCATGGGGTGTGCTTAATTTTGCACACATAGCTTTTCCATGTTGGCTTCATTTTTGTTAAATAGATAAGAACACAGTTGTGTGTTCAGCTGAGGTTGTATTTACCTACTTTACTGTGTTTACATTACTTTAATTCAGATCAGTTTTTTTAACATTACGCTTCATCAGTGACTCTTGAATGTTGCAGGTCTATGTGTCAGAGATTTCACATCCAGGTGTTAGAGGAGCTCTGGGATCCTGCCCTCAGATCACAGCTGTTTTTGGAAGTCTGGCACTTTATGCTCTTGGTAAAAGACATTTTTTTATAGTCATTTATTCTCATTTAGGGCTTCAAAGACACCCAACCACATACCTGCGCTCACTACATGTTCTAAGGCTCTTTTTACACCAAGTTGCAAACTGGGTTTGCAGAGGTTTGGTGGAATGTCAAGGCTAAATGCTATTCTACAGCCTAGCATAGAATATAATTGGTAGTGAATGTGAAAAAGAAATATAGTATAGATGAAAGAGGCTGTGGTATTCCTGACCCTAGAATGGCATTTGGCCTTGATTTTATGTTGTCTACATTAACACATTAATAATTACCACATCTTCAGCCAAGAATGGTTGTTTATTTAACTGTAGGCTATGGTGACTAAATGTTTTAACATTTTTGAAATTTGAAAAGATTGTTTTGTGGCAAATTAAAAAACTGGCAAATTAATACAGAATTCCGCTGATGTGTTATCCAGTGTGTTCATATTGCGTCCTTTGTAATGGCTTTCAATGTGGCTCAGCCAATCAGATTTTAGAAGATAATCTTAGAACTGCAGCACGTTTGGGAAACTCTCAAATGCACAGAGGAATAGCAGCACTGCATTTCCCATCTTGCTTCACAGGCTTGGTTCTCCCGTGGCGGTGGCTGGCTGTGGCTGGGGAAGTTCCCGTTCTGCTTATGCTAATTCTCCTCTGCTTTATGCCAAACTCCCCACGTTACCTCATCACCCACGGCAAGCGGGACGAGGCCTGCAGGGCCCTGAAATGGCTCAGGGGGCCCAATTCAGACTACATGACTGAACTCAACCGAATTGAGCGCAGCGTCAACTCACAGGTAAACATGAGCGACGGTGTTCTAGGGGAAATGGCATAAATAAATATATTTCATCATTTGGGGACTTTGAACAAGCCTTTTTGTATCGAAACAAACCCACAAACAAATACTGTTGAATGCAGATAATGAGCATCAGGGGAGTAAAGCCTTTTGTGTGAATTTGTGAAACAGGCTGCACATACTGAAGAGATTGATTTAGGCTGAGTTGATTAACTCTTGTTTAACCTTCACACCAGGTTGGATTACAGTGGTCCGATCTTCGGAGTCCCTTCTACTACAAGCCAGTCTTGATCTCTGTATTTATGAGATTCCTACAGCAGATGACAGGGATTACACCCATCTTGGTTTATCTGGAGCCCATCTTTCACAAAACAGCAATTTCACTGGTAAGGTTTAATCGTGTGTGCATTCACACGGATGCTTAAAGGCATGTTTCAGTGCTTTTCAGCCTAAACTATCTGCTGCGTCTGCGTTGTACTGTTAATTACCATGGACAACACTTGACTACTTACAACAGCACTGACACACAGCTTCTGAAAATATTTAGATAAATATTTAAGCTACACTGTATGCCCAAATGTTTGTAGACACGACTTCTTAGAAATGCATCCAGCTAAATTAAGTTGCATCTATTGCTGACACAGCTTGTCTAGTCCCTGTAGAGACGTGTGACCAATAGAATAGGACTCTCTGAAGCAGATGGACATTAACCTATCTATTGGCACCATGGCTAATGCCAGGTGTGGGCTAGAGGGGTATAAAGTCCCCCAGCATTGAGCTGTGGAGCAGTGGAGGAACTGTGTTCTCTGGAATGATGGTTGGTGCTCCATCCAGTACTTTTAGTTGAAATGAGTTGGAGAGTTGGATGGGATGAGGTGAGGTGATGACCATCCACCATCCTAAACTCACTAAAGCTCTAGTTACTGAATGCAATCAAATCCTCACAGAAATGCTCCAAAATCTAGGAAGCCATCTTCCTTTAATACCCTTTAGAAGAAACAAGGAATGAATAGGTGTCCCAATACTTTTGTCAATTTAGTGTACATGGCTATATAAGTCCATATTTAAAGTACATGTATTTTATTTGCCAAAAATGTTTTACCAACACTGTTCTTGTGAAGTTTTATCTAACCTTCAAACACAATTCTGTTACATCAGCCAACAGACATCGATATTGGCTAGGGTTAAATAGGGTTATAAGAGGGAGGGCCAGGATGATGCAAATTTAGCTCTCTTGGTCTCCCAGCTAAAATCTTGAGTTTAATGGTAATAATAATCAACCTTGCGCTACAGATGATAGGAATAGCGATTAGGTTGAAAAATGCTCTACCAGACTCTGTGATTATACCATAAAACATTGTTCTTCTGTCTGCAGGAGCCCAAGTATGACGCAGCATTAGTAGGGGCTGTTAGGCTGTTGTCTGTTATGATTGCAGCCAGTTTAATGGACAGAGCTGGCAGGAAAGCTCTGCTCTATACATCAGGTTTGTGCTCTGCAACATGATAGGCATGCAATAGCTATTTAACCATAAACAACAATCCAAATGACTGACCAGAAGCTGTGCATTTGTCTTTGCAGGCTTCCTAATGTACTTGGCAATGCTAACAATGACCATGTACACCCACACAACGCCATGTGATACCAAGAACGTCACTGTTGAGGCTAGCCAGCAGCTAACAGAGGTGCATGGAGCACTGATGGGGTCTGTCCCAAATCCCATCACTCTGGTCCCCCTCATTAGCACTATGGTCATTATATTTGGTAAGTGTTCAGTTCACATGTGTTCATGTACAGTTGTAGTCAGACGTTTACATACATTTGTCATGGACATGAACGTCATGGCAATATTAGGGTTTCAGTGACCCCTAATGTTTGGTTTAGCAAGTTCCACCTTGAACAGATGGTTTTGGTAGCTATCAAGAAGCTTCTGGCTGAATTCAGGTTGGATTGTTGACCACACCTCTTGGCAGAATTGGTAGACTTTTAGACCTGGCTGTGTTGAAGAATTCTGAGGTTCTTCAATATTCTTTCCACTTCATGCAGTGTAGCAGTTCTACTGGCTGCAAATGAGCCCAAGAGTATGATGCTACCACCACCATGTTTGGCAGTTGTTATAGTGTTCTTGGGATTAAATGCCTCACCTTAACTCCTCCAAACAGATCTCTGGTTACTGTGGCCAAACTTTGTGTTGCTCTCATCAGACCATAAACCTTTCCTCCATTGGGGTTTTCCCTGTCCATGTGGTCAGCAGCAGAATACAGTCAAGCTTAAAGGTGTTAAAAGTACTGCCCATGGAATAGGACTCTCTGGAGCAGATAAACATGAACCTATTGGCACCATGTCTAATGCCAGCACTGAGCTGTGGATCAATGGAACTGCTCCATCCACTACTTTTGGGATGAGTTGCTGCGTTGAATAGGATAAGGTGGGGTGGTGATTATCCAGCATCCTGACCTCAGTAACACTCTTGTTGCTGAATGCAATTAAATCCTCACAGCAATGCTTCTCCAAAATCTAGCAGAAAGCTTTCTTCCCTGGACAGTAGAGACAGTTACTCCAACACAAGCAGGATAAACACCTTTGATTTCAGAAGAAACAATGAAAGGGCAGGTGTCCCAATACTTTTGTCCATTTAGTGTATATGGCTATATAAGTCCATATTGAAAGTATGCATGTCTTTTATATGCTATAAATGTTTTACCAAACTTGTTATTGTTAAGTTTAAACTTCTTATTTCAAACACAATCCTGTTATATCAGCCAACAGACATCCTTGTTGTCTAGGGTTACTGTTTTACTCTTTTATCAAGTCTTTCTCTGCTTTCTACTGATTTTTTAACAGCCTCCTGTTGTGGCTGAATGTTAGACCCAAGTCAGGCGCTGCCTCAAACCTGCACCTAACAGCAGTATTTTCATTTCACTTGTGTAAAAAGTCCGTGAATGGGAATTTGTGGGTTTGTCTCTTGGCAATGTCTGCATTCTACATTCAACTACATTCACTTTCTGCACTCTTTCTTGGCCAGGGTTGACCATTCTGAAACCTGCCAGCTTCCGCATTGCTGTTCTCCACAGTTTCAGTTTTATGCAGGCAGACACAATGAGCTATTGTTTTCCAAATTGTGCTTTGTGTCACTGAATGTACAGCTCATATTCAGAGTAACATTCAGAAGTCAGTACTGTGAGATTTCCTCATGGTTTGTATAATTAATCACACTGCCGAGGCTTTTAAATTAAAAAAACTGCTCAATTTGTTCTATAGGATAGATTTTATCTTACATTTTAGAGACAATCACCATTAGTGTTGGACAGAGTTGGAATTTGACTTCCACCTTTAACCCATCCGTGCAGTGAACACACACATACACAATCGTGAGCGCTCGTGTCCAAAGTAGTGGGCAGCCTCAGCCGTGGCGGCCAGGGGTAGAGATGGTTAAGGGTCTTGCTCAGGTAACCAACAGTGGCCTCCAAATCTTGAAGTCAAAGGGAATTCCAATGTCAATTCCACATTTTGAGGCATTTTATATGCATATCTACACACACAATGTCAGTTAGTTAGGTTAGTTGGTTAAGTATTCATACATGGTTGTTAACCCTTTGTTTCTTCTGAACAGGTTATGCGATGGGCTGGGGACCAATCACTTGGCTGCTAATGTCAGAAATCTTGCCACTGGGGGCACGTGGTGTGGCATCCGGCCTGTGTGTGATGGTCAGCTGGGTCACTGCCTTTGCACTAACGCAACTCTTCATGCACGCCGTGGTAATTTCTGCACCTCACTTTCATTATAATTAATAAGGGCAGCAGTAAATGGAAAGCTACTCAAAACCTAAACTCAAATCCAATAGTACTCTACTGGGAACAGAAATGCGGCCAAATGACGGAAAAGAAGAAGCGTTATCACTTCACACTGATTTTTCCGTTCTGTGTATCCCACTAGCTTATTATTCATGTCCCATCTCCAAACTACCACATGCTTTTTGATCAACATTGTGTCTCATGTATTTTCATTCCGTGTACCATTTTTGCATGCTGTGCTCCTCTGGCCTCAATGAATTAACTACCCTGCTTAAAAAAAATCAGCCTGGCCTGCTTGACCCACTTGCTGGTCAACCAGCATGATGAATATGACCAGCATGACCAGCATGGATAAGCTAATCGACCTGCATGATCAGCATCTACAAGCTGGTCGATCAGCATGACCAGCATCTACAAGCTGGTCGACCAGCATGACCAGCATGACCAAAATCAAATGCAAGCTGAGCTGGTTAGAGCTGGTTAACTGTCTAGCTCACCAGCATTGGGTGTGTTTTCATCTGGATTCAAGACATTCCTCATAGTTGGATCCAAAAATGGTAGCCTACACTGTAGAACATAACTAGTTCCTTAAAGAACCTCTAGGTTCTCAGTGCTCTTAGGCTGTACAAACCTTTGGGATTTCTCACTATGAAACCTGGTTCCTCATTTGAATTAAGGTTTCTACACTGTCAAAAAGAAACGTTCCTCCAATCATTTTTGAGCTTCTTTTTTCAATTTGAAGCCGTTGATTTTGTTCCAACTGCTTTTCATCTCTAGGAGGAACCTTTTATGGTGCTTTATAGAACTTTTAAGAAAACGTTCTTGACAACAGGCATTGCATATGTTTATTTTGGGGAGATAAATTCATAGAGTTCCTAATAGTTGGTTCCAAATGTAGTAGCCCAAAGATCCTCTATGAACCTTTGAGGAACCAAATTACATACTGAGAAAGTTTTTAAGAGGATCTAAGATCTCTGAAAAACATTTCAGAGGTTCTTGGAGTAGAAGAGATGTCATTTTTTACAGTGTAGAAACAGACTGAAGTACTGAGGTAACCAGTTTTTCCATGTTGTTCTAACCTTAAAAGTTTAAGATCCTGAGGAACCTTTGGAGGTTCTTCAGTTTGAAACTGTCGAGGAACCTTCTTAAGGATTTTTAAGGAACCTTCAAAAAAAGGTTTTGGGTAAAAATGTTCCTTGGAGGTTCCTTAAAGCACTTTAAGAGGTACCTCCACACAGTGTAGGAGTGTTATAAGGTTGAAACACAAAAACAGTTGAAGTCAGTTAATATGTTGCTTTTGCTCAGGGCAGTGTTTTATTTCAGTTTCTGAGCCCTGCTGAAATGACCTATGCTGTGTGAACTGAACCATGAGCTGCAGTGTGACGCAATAGTGGAAGTTTCCTAGATTCACTCTTGCAACCTCTCTCTAAATGCACTCTCTGCAGGATTAGAAGTCCCAGTGGTTTTGCATCTGGGTTTTCCAACTTTGTGACGGTTCCCTTTCTAACCCTTCTGATCTTTTTCTCACAGGACGCTTATGGACTTTTTGTACCTTTCCTGTTCTTCTGTGTAGTCTGCGTGGTGAACATCATATTCGCCGCGGTGTGTGTGCCCGAAACGAAGGGGCGGACCCTGGAGGAGATTGAGAACTATTTCAGAACGGGGCGCTCCTTCACCATTTTGGACAGCTAATGCAAATTGTCAGTGGATTTCTGGAACCTGGGGGAACCTGCAAGGATTTCGCATTTAGTGAAATGAAGAAGACATGCGTTTGAGACTGTATGTCTACAGCAGGGTTTCCAGCCACATATGTGTGTTTTTATGTATAGTTGTGTTGTTAAATCATATTCTGCTGCCTGTAAATATGTAACTATTACCTGGGTGGGGGGCAGGGGGGTTCATACAGTGCTGTTTATATATAATATACAATATGTAGAAGATACAGTTTATACTGACTGAGTGAATTGAAAAATCCTCTGAAATCTAAGAGCTGTAATTAATGGACTAAAGGTCTGAAACACTTCTCTTTTCGTTCGGGGTGTGACACACTCTCAAACGCATATTGCACAAGGTTGTTGATGTCCATGGACATAACTGAAGTGACTTAAGAGCAAGCAGAAGTTCTGTGATCATCTGGATCGTCACGCTGATGGTTGTTCATGACACGTAAATAAGGCTTTATCAACATTGCTGTGGAAGTAAGGGTGATGGATGGTTCTCAGCAGGTTTTGTTTTATTTAGTTCATAGTATTGATTAAGGGATAAAGCTGAAAGCTCTTCTGCTGTAGATTTACCAGATATAATTACATATACTCCTAATTCTACACACAACCTTAGACCTCAGAACAGTTCCTTAGGTACCTTTGGAGGAATCTTTTGGGGGATGGTCTTCTAGCTCAAAGCAGAAGCCACATCAACTTCTGATCTGAGTCAGTACGTTTCTCTACAGTAATCCTGCTTGAGCTTCAATGAATTAACTACCTTGCTAAAGCTCAAGCAGCTTAGCTTCTGACCAGCATCTTTTCATTTAAGTTTGATGGTTTAGCTGGACCAGTTTGAATAAGCTGGTTGACCAGCATGACCAGCATCACCAAGCTGGTTGACCAGCATGAGCAAAATCAAATGCAAACTGAGTTGGGTAGAGCTGGTTAGCCGGCTAGCTTACCAGCATAGGGTATGACCAGCTCTATGGTCTGAGTCAGTCAGTTTCTCTACAGTAAACAATGTCACACCAAATCCAGTCCAAATGACTGATTCAAGACTTAAATGACTCAGTTTTGTTTTTAAATCTGTGGATTCCCCTTTAAAGGACAAGTGCCATGAGGCTGTTCTTGTCCCTCTAGAGTACAGTGACTTGTTTGGGGTACCTTAAGCTGCTGATGGAACTAGTTCTGCAAGAAATGTTTATTTATTAGAAAAAAATCCTATCAACTTTTATAACCAGATTATCTTTATCTGGTTTATTACATTATCTAAGTATTAAAGTGATGTTTATACTTGACTTAAGTTGAAAAAGCAGATTATAAGCAGTAGGATTTAAAGTAGAACAGAGACGACAGGTGACATCGATGTATTGTTGGTGTTAAGTTGTAATGATAAGTAACAAAATGTTAGGATGGTCAGACAGCCTTTTTTTTCCTGAAGTCTGATTTAATGTCAGTGTTTGTTTCTATAATCATCTAATTTTTTTTTTTTTTTTTTGGTTTATTAAACATTTAAACACTTTATCTTCAACTTTTCTTTGAAATAACTGCGCTATATGAACTCAGCTACTCAACCACTGGTCAAACTGCTTGAGAGAGAGAGAGAGAGAGAGAGAGAGAGAGAGAGAGAGAGATAGAGAGAGAGCATAGGGGAAGACTGACTGCAGCCTAGAAAAATGCAATTATAAAATACTCAATGCCAATCAAAAAATCTCTGCATCTCCGCATTTGCAGGGAGGAAAAAACTTCTTAACTGGAAGACAATGTAAACAGTCATTTTGGAGCATTTCTATTGGTCCATTCATCATGAAAACTCTACCACAATATAAAGAATAACTGCCAGATTCACATTATGTCTTGTCGTGGTGTTCTTGGAAAGACTTCTTCTTGAAAGGAGACTCGTGACCATCGTCTTTCAGTTGCAATGATGAAACATTTTAATCAAAAGTACAGTGTGGAGAGAGCCCGCCAATTCTCAGTGCCCCTCTGCTCTCTCCCCAGACAGAGGAACATCTTACATTTTATACCCTTCTACAGGTCATGTGTTGTTGCACTATTTCCATATATAGGATGTCACTGTCTAACTCCACGAGTTAGTAAATCACTCGTCACATACTATATTTGTTCAGTTCATGTATGGCTTTACCAAATTAGGCCTGGGAATGGATCACGTTTTCTTTTTCAAGTCTAACCCATGGGCCACACCATATTGTCTCTCAACTTCATACCATTCCTTCAGTGTATAAACACTACAGTCTCTAAGAAAAATCTAACAAATCAACAAAAAACGTAGCAAAAATACAAGATTTTAGGACAATGTTAAGAAGTACTAATTAAATGTCCAAATATGCAAATGAAATGTCTTTTTTTTAGGTATTTTATCTATGTATTTTTTTAATTATCATGGAAAAATGAATAAAACGGAGATGATTTGACTACATAGATTATTAAGGTTATTTACTGGTCTTGGTAAATAAGTATGCTTAATGAACAAATGTAGTTACATGGTTATAAATATGTTTAGGCCCCTCCCACTCTCACACATACATATTGCTATGGTCCTACAACTTAGGCCTACATGAAGTTCCCCGGCCACAACCTAATCCTAACCTGTGTGTCTCCAGTGTCCTCTTTTTAAAAAAGAAACTAAATCTGGTCACCCTAACTACAGTGAGGAAAAAAAGTATTTAGTCTCCCACTTAAAAAGATGAGAGAGGCCTGTAATTGACATCATAGGTAGACCTCAACTATGAGAGACAAAATGAGAAGAAAAATTCTGAAAAACACATTGTCTGATTTTAAAATAATTTATTTGCAAAAAGCCCCGACAGCCCCAAAACATCACTGCTCTAGAGGAGATCTGCATGGAGGAATGGGCCAACATACCAGCAACGGTGTGTGCCAACCTTGTGAAGACTTACAGAAAACTGTTAAATCATCACTGGCATATTCTACCTACTCCCAAGTACCTAAAACCCCTTTGTTACTCTGCAGAGTGAGGAGAAACTTACTGTGAAGGGGACACAGCATTCTTATTACCCCTAAGACACACGGGATACCTTCCACTAGGGCCTAATCAACCACCAGACAAACCAAGAATAATAGCCAATTAGAGATCAATAAAACCACATTACCATGTGGTCACCATACACCAGCGGGCGGGAAAAATAATATCAACCAATATTATAATGCCCCCCCCATCTCCTCGCCACATACCACCCCCACCTTTTTCACAGAGACTTTCACATTCACTCTCACTCTTTGGAGAAGCTGACAGTAACACCATGTGCAGGAACCCACACACTTAAAACCAAAGATGCTACACATGGTTATTTGAATGATGCCTCTGAAGAACCACTTATGTTTCCCGTTAAAAAGAAACATATAATGGACAAAAGTATTGGGACACCTGCTCATTTGCATTTTCTTGTAAAATCAAGGGTATTAAAAAAAACAACGTTATCCTGCTTTTGTTGGAGTAAGTGTCTCTACTGTACAATGAATCATTTCTACAATATTTTGGAGGAGCATTGCTGTGAGGGTTTAATTTATACATTCCGAGACAAGAACATCAGTAAGGTCAGGATTTTAGATAATCCCCACCCCACCTTATCCCATCCAACTCCCCAACTCATCCCAAAAGTATTAGATGGAGCACCAACCATCATTCCAGAGAACACAGTTCCACTGCCCGCGTCTGGCATTAGGCATGGTGCCAGTAGGTTCATGCTAATCTGCTTCAGAGTACTTGGCAAGCTGTGTGTATGTGTGTGCATTTGCACATCTGTGTCAGCAGTGTGTGCAGTGTAAAGTAGGTGAATGCATTCATTAGAAGGGGTGTCCACAAACATTTGGACATGTAGTGTATGTGATTGGGAAGACCTGAGGGGATGGTGGCTTGCTCAATGTGGAAGCAAAGCAGCCCCAGAGCATCACTGAGCCACCGCCATGTTTCACAGTAGGCAGGATGCATTTTTCAGCTTATGCACCATTTGTCCTCCTCCAGACGTACCGCTGATCCATCGAGCCAAAATGTTCCAGCTTTGTTACATCACTCCACAGAACAGAATCCCTAAACTTCTGTTGCTTATTTGCATGGTTTTGAGCAGACTGCAGCCCAGATTTCTCATGCTTTTGGGTCAGTGGAGGCATATGTGGCAGCTTTAGTATGAGCTTCATTGTGCAAACTGAATCCTCAGTCACTCAAGGGTTTTTGACCATCCATCTTCTCAGGAATCTGGTGGCAGACGGTGCCAGCTTCCCCTTTCTGCCATGTTCAGGTAGCATAGCCAGTGTTCCTTTAACTTTGATCCTGTGAACTGTGCCTCCAGCTGTATCTCTAGGAACATTCAGTGCCTTTGCTCTCTCTCTTTTCTGCTTTTCCTGGTTTGTGAAGACAATGATCTCTTCTCTGAACCTTCTGGACAACTCTCTTGACTTACTGCCGTATTTCTCACATGCTGTCAAACGTGACAGTCAACAAACCCCTAGCCAGCCCAGGTATTTGATGTGTTTTATATCAAGCACACACCTGATGCAACCAATAAAGCCCTTGATTTGCCACCAGATTTGCAAATGTGTGCTTTTATGAGGCATTTTGTTCAGGGGGTTGAATAATTCTGAGACTGAAGTAGTAGGTAAAGTGGAACTTGTTATATTAGTTGTGTTGATTGGTTTATTGCAAACAGCTGAAAGTTTGCACCTTTTGCTAATAAATCTGCAATGCTGCAATGGACTGAGGTTGAATTATTTTGATATTTTTTATGTAATAGAACTGCAGGTAGGTAAAAGCATACCCTATGGTTAACCAGCATAGCTGGTTAAACCAAGCTGATTGTCAAGCTGGTCATACTGGTAGGTTAGTTTGAGTGCATTCAGTGGTATGACCTATGTTTACTTTACTTTTCTGATCATCATATATGGCACTTACCATTAAAAACTAGCCAAAATGTTAAAAAAATGATTGTATACCAATGGTAGTAGGTGTGGAATGTTAGGCTCACTGAAAATCCTGAGCCTTTAAAAAACAGCTTAATTTTAATTATGAGCGTAAAAACGTGAACTGTATGAAAAGTCTCTGCATGATCTTTGATAACTGTATAGACAGAGTACATGCAACATACATTCATATACACTATATGGACAAAAGTCTTGGGACACCTACACATTATACCTACAGGAGCTTTTATGACATTCTATTCTAAACCCATGGGCATTAATATAGTGTTGGTCCACCTTTGCAGCTCTAAGAGCTGGTCTGGAGCTCTGCAGTTGTGCACTTGTGACAATGGGACTGAATAAAAAAACTCCTGAATTCAATGAGTTTGAGATGTGTCCTAATACTTTTGTCCACCCATCCATCCATCTGCTTCTTCCTGGACAGGGCACTAGACTGAGAATCTAGTTATTAATTTTAAGCCTCATTAAGATTGGAAGAAGAAGATTGTTTTCTTGACTATTTCTTTGACTTTTTATTGCTTCTCTTTTAACATTTCTAACTTTTATTAAATACACATTAATTTAATTTTATTCTTTTTATAGCTAAAAAATATTGACTTTATGTATTGTTTAAATATAGACTATGAAGCACTTTCAGCTGGAAAGGAGAACCATATAAACATGTTTATTACTAGTAATAGTAATATTACTCAATGAGTGCATTCATATTTTAATATTTACACTAAAACTAACATTTATGTAGTACATTTAAGATACTGAAATACAGAGCCACACAGGCCCTAAACATTTAAGGGGTTTAGTCAATTTTGGCCAAACAACAGAAGGCCTATATGCCACCATTGCTGCATTTCAAAACTGACCACTAAACTTATTGTGCAGACAGTTCAGCTTGTACTACAGCAGAGCCTGAAAGAAAAAGCAGCCTGTGGTTACTCAACAGGGCTGTGGACCTGCCTGCCTTCACACATGAGGTTTTATACTGAGCTGTATAAAGGTCATGCTTATCCAGACTACAAATGCTGCCTCTCAGAGTGCGGACAGCACAAACACAAGCAACAGTCCAGCCATCATGAAGAACATCAAGGAAAGTCAAGTTGTTTCTGCTGAAGTCACCGTCGGCCTGTTCCTCATCCCTGCATTTCGGATTATTCAGAAGAACATGTTTCCTCCAGAGGTGGGTTCCATATGCTCTATTCCGTTTTTATCCATTCAGATACACTGGGAATTACACAATTAAGTGTGTTCTGTAAAGAAGGATTTCACAGCGTTCCCCATCGTGCAGCTCAGTGATAACAAACCTTTATTGTCTTACAGAGCCAAATTCCCACTGCTGCTCCGTCCGGATTAACCCGCTCGCTGGTTTGTGTGTGGTTCGCAAGTAATGTGAAATTCCTGCTGTTCAAAAGCGACAGCCATCGGCTTTCTCTTTTTGCCCATTCCATCTCCCGTCTTGTGGTGAGTGACCTCTGTGCTCTTGTTACAGCACATGCAACCTAATTGTATGGTAATTATAGCCTAATTGAACCTATTTGCTGGACAAATAGGTTAAAGAAATACTGGGAATAAATCTTAACCTAAAGAGATAATGAAGCTCATAGTTTTTTTATTTTATTTTTTATTTTATTTATTTAAAATTGTGTTTAAAATTTATTTTATTTTAAATAATCTAACTGATGTTAGGGTTGTATGCCTGTGAAAGATCACACTGTAATAGATCTGGAGTTCAGCTTTTCATTTCCAGCCTGACTAGTTTAAATGACCTATTACAACACAGTCCAACTCAGAAGCGTACTGCTGGTGGACCAGCTTAGCTCTTTACCAGCGTAGAGCTGGTATTCAAGATCAACTTGATCAAGCAACTATGACCAAGCTGTTTGACCAGCATGAACAGCCTGACCATGCTGGTTCACTGGTATGACCAACGTGACCAAACTAACCTACCAGTATGACCAGCTTGACAATCAGCTTGGTTTAAGTGAATACATATGCTATGCTGGTTACCTGGCTGAGCAGTTTTTTTTAACCACCTTGACCATCAAAGACTAGCCTAGCCTGAAATATCCCTGCTGAGAAATCCAGCTCAGGACCAGCTTTTGCAGGCAGATTAATTATGATCACTAACAGGACGTTAAGAGGCTATTGGCTTTGGCAAGTTAAAATATATATTTTGGAGCATTGGATGTATGTATATGTTTACCCTTTATGTATAATTATGACCCTGTATTCATTTCAGAACCCCCCCCCCCCAAAAAATGTTCAAAGCATCACTGAAAACCCAATATTGATATAACATTCATATCCATAATGAAAGTATGTATTTGTCTTATACACAAAGTTTTCAGTCAAACTCCTGAAGTCCTAGCCAATGGGAGAGCTCACCAGGCTGCAAATACACAGATGAAATTAATTGATTACTACTGTATTGCAAATGGCAAACATAATCAAACAATGGCAGATACAATCAAGTGTTGCTAGACATTTTTAAGCCTTTTCAGAAGCCTTAGAAGGACCTGAGGGTCTCCCCACAGCATTTCACGCACAAATGGCCTGGAATGGAAAAACCAAAGGTGAAGTGCATTGCATGAACCAAATGTCTGTGGCATAATGAATACATTTAAAGGCTGTAAGTTACTGATATTTGCAGGGGTGATTCTAGTCTACTTCTATAGTATAGAAATAATATTTCTGATACAATTAATGACTTTGCTTTAGTGGTCTAATATGTATGTAGGGTACGTTATACGGTTATAAATGGCTAAAACCAAAACCTACAGCAATGAGCTATCATTACCTTGTCTGTTGTTTAAATATTTAGAAATGTCTATTACTCTGCTTTAAAAAAGCCAAACAACCCAAAAAATAGGTTTGGAAAGCGTTCACTGCTCAAGCCTTTGGAAAAACAGTGGGGTATTATGGAAAATATAGTGCCTGTAGTGAATTTGCATGGCATGCCCTGTTGTTCTCCTTAGCAGTCCAGGATAACTTTAGCTTTTTACCATCGTGATGTTAGTGGGGCACAGCAACATTTTACTGTGGCAGTAATAAAAGTGGGTCTAATAATGCCTCTGGACAGCTGTATGATTTGCTAACCAGTGTGTAAAATAGTTCTACTGAAGAAATGAGCTAATCTAAAATTGTTATAGAAATATACCATAAATCTAAAAATAAACTAAACAAAAAATAGGTTTATTAAAACATCATTGTGGAAGAAACTCTGGCAGTGGGCCCAAACACAAAATACAGTGTATACTAGAGTGAAAGTTGCACTTGTTTTTATGACTTTTCTTTCTTTCTTTCCTAAATAAACAGCCAAGCTTATACGCATTGCAGTAAGCCCCCCTGAACGTATCTTTAAAATCGATTCCTCTTGTAAACAGGCTTTTCTGGCACTGCTGGGCACCTGCTGTAAAAGTTATACAATCAGAGGAGAACAAGAGCAAGTAAGCAAAAATATTGACCTTGGGTACTGGAGAAACATGTTTGCATGGTTTGTTTGACGCAAGTCATATTCTGAACATCAGGCGAAGGAAATGTGATCATCATCATCTGCTGCCTACACAGCACTCAGATGCAGTCTAATGCCATGTGATCTTCTCTTTTCAGCTCGCTGTCTTGGACGTACTGTTGTTGTCCTTCTTTGTAGTAAGCAGTCTGATTGTTATGGCCTTAGGTCATAGTCATTCCAAAGAATCTACGAGACAATTGCTTATTTTCATGGAGCCACAGAGGTTTTTCCTGCAAATGGACTCTTTTGCCTCTCTACTTGTTGGTCTTTTATGGCTGATGAGTCCGGGATGGCTGCTAGGCCCAGAGGTATGCTCTTCTTACAGCTCATGGTGGTATCAATTTCATGTTTATGGTCTAATTGATGGTTTATTGAATTATTTCACTGAATGTGTTATTGTTTTTAGGAAGCTCTAGTATCACAGTCATGCAGACAGTCACTATGTGATGAAACTGGTTTTCAACCTAATGTAATTTATCCGTGCAGCTGCCTTCAGATGTTTTAAAGTCATTCTTACATTGAGCGTTCCACTGGGCACTTTGGAGAGTAAAGAGTTCCTGGCTTCCTGTAGCTGCTTCCCGCATCAGATTCAAAACCCTGACCCTGGCCTACAAAGCCAAGAATGGACCAGACAGCTCCTCCGTACTTGATGCTGATGGTCAAAAGCCAATCTGTACCAGGAGCCCTTTGAGCCTCGGCTTGACCCGCCATCCTTTAAGATGACTAGAAGACAAGCGTCCAGACAAGCGTCTTGTCCTGGCACCGAAGTGGTGGAACAAACTTCCTCTGGGTGTCCGAATGGAAGTCGCTCGCTGTCTTCAAAAGCAGACGGAAGACCCACCTCTTCCAAGAGTATAGTGCCATGTGTTGTGGTCTCCATACTGGCTTTTGTATTTAGTAGTATCTAAGCTTAGAGGTATCTTTTGGATTCTAGCCGATACAAACTAGAATAATTTCTGAGTAAACAGTGAAGCACTTGTGTAAGTCGTTCTGGATAAGAGTGTCTGCTAAATGCCTTAAATGTAAATGTAAGAGTTAATGGTTCTGGGTTTTGTACAGATCTGGGCAAAAAAAAACATCAATCAGCTTCTTTAGTTTTTTTTTTGTTTAACATTCTTCATGCTTGCATATCTTGTTAACAAAAAGCATACATTTTTTCAACTTGGAACTTATGATCTCCTCACATTTTATGAGCAGCAGTTAGACCGTAAGGCCGGTCTAGAGCTGTGAACTTACACTACATAAAAACACAGTCCTGAGTGAATTTAACCTTACTTCTTTCTCAGACACAGATATGTACATAGTTTTAATGCTCTGGGGTGGAGCAACTGTCTAACTGCCTGCTTGTTAAGAGACAAGAGATCATGAGTTGAATCAGATCAAAACCACAGCCATCCATAGTCAGGAGACTAAGAATTAGAAGGCAGATGGATCAGTAAACAGTAATGGGATTGAGGGGGCGGAGCCACAGACTAAACATCTTTGACAGTATTTAATCAGTTTCAGCTGCAGCTCATTACTAATGTTTTTGAGCCTCATGTAACTCAGGTATTGTTAAACCAACTGAGATGCAGAAGTAAATAAATGTGAGTTAGGATGACCTAGAGCCTTGTGGTGCACAGCTCCAAAAAGAGAACTTTTGGCACATTTTAGTTTTAAGGCTTGTCTTTTTTTATTGTTTTAAAAACAAACAGCAACAAACACCTTGGCTGTAGACATGCAGCTAAACCCCCACCTCTATTCTGCAGATCGTCAGATCTGAGGAGAATCTTCAGCTGCACCTCACCCACGCTTTTGGAGCCATGATGGTAGGTGACAGCTTTGCGTCGTTTGCTACCCAGAGCCAGCTGGACACAGCCGAGGCATCTGTCTTCAGCAGCCGCACTGTGGTAATTAACATCCTCACAACATACAGCATTTAATCTCACAACTTTCTACAGAAGGTAGGCAGGTCGTACAGCTGAATCACTGCTGGAATCACTGAATGAGTAACTTCCAAGTTTGGAGGAACACTGGCTTTTTAAACTCTGGATCTATAGAAAACTCTACATGACTAATTTTATGATGAGTGATTTAACCTCTGTACCTCCTGTTAGTTTATGTCTCTGTTCAAATGAAGCAAAATCTCATTTTCTTTGAAATATATAGACTTATATTTTATGCTTAACAATATTACCTAGGAGTGCTTGATTTTTTATTTTGTTGAAAATTGTAAGCATTTGTCAGTCCAAATATCTAGAGAATATGCCACTATTATGTGAAATAGGTCAAACTGAGGCCTGAGCTTCTCATTTTTTTTTAGTTTAACATTCTTCATGCTTGCATATCTTGTTAACAAAAAGCATACATTTTTTCAACTGGGAACTTATGATCTCCTCACATTTTATGAGCAGCAGTTAGACCGTAAGGCCGGTCTAGAGCTGTGAACTTACACTGCATAAAAACACAGTCCTGAGTGAATTTAACCTTAATTCTTTCTCAGACACAGATATGTACATAGTTTTAACACTCTGGGGTGGAGCAACTGTCTAACTGTCTGCTTGTTAAGAGACAAGAGATCATAAGTTGAATTAGATCAGGTTGTGAGGCCTGAGAATTAACGTCCTGACTAATGCTCCATCACGTTCCTTTAACCCTATAGGGAACAGTGATGCTGCTAACGCTTGTACTCCATAACCAGCTGACAGCTTCAGCCTGGGCTGGGGCTCATGTCTCTTTCGGCCTGCTTGCGGCTGCTCTGTGGACTGTAAACTCTATTCTGGGCTGTCTCGCTTCCAAAGGCGGCTACACAGGAACTTGTGCAGAGAAGATCTACAAACAGGCTCTGCAGAGAAAGGAGAAAGTGCGTCTGTTACATCGTGGTGTGACACTCGGAGGGCCATAGAGTTACGGTTGCTTTAACCCTCCAGTCATGCTAACTTTCAGCACACAGCATTAGGAGAACCTGCTGGGGGTTGTGTCAGGAACTGTTTTTATTTATTATTTTATTGATTGATTTATTTATGTATTTATTTATTTATTTATCATTTATATAATATTATATTATATATTTTAATAATTTATAATCATTAATAAAAAAAGTATTAATTACTTTTGAAAAGTAATAAGTACAGTCAGCAAATTTCAAGCAGTGCAACTGTCTAAGCACTCCACCAAGAGATTGTGAGTTTGAACCCTATTGATGTCACAGCCATCCACAACTGCTCAGCCCAAGTTGAAGAAGTGCCTGACTGCACTGTGTGTTAAAAAAGTTTAACCTCGTGGAGAAACTGAGTGAAATATGTAAGAACTACACTGCATAATGTATTCAACACAGAGCTGCAGCATTGAGAAATGGGATTTAGAGAACTTGTGGCTAAACTAAGAAGTTTGGTGAACTCTAGTGTCCTTAAGTTGGGCTAATCAAGAACAACTATGTAAGTACAGTGCCAGTGCTCTGGAAAATGCGTAATCTGCCCTAGTTACAGCTTTATAATGGTCTGTAAAGATTTAATATGGGACTGATAATAACCCCCCTTACACTGACATGCTGACAATTGTTTTTGACTGCATGCATTTGTGAATAAATTGTGTGATCAAACAAGTAGATGCATTACATATATGCATTACAAGTACATGCATTAAATATATATATTACATTTTCCGCCCAATTACCCTGCCTTTGTTGAAAACTGCGGCTGATGCAGCATCGCTAGGTAGCCAGCATGCTCAGAGGAAAGCACGGCTCCCCAGATCTGATAAAACAGCTAACAGACACCTCGTGTGATGTGGGGAGGAAGTGCCATTAACCCACCTCTGAGAGAACAAGGCCAATTGTGCTCTATCTGGCTCCGACTGCTGATGGCAAGCAGCATTACCCAGGATTCAAAGTGGCAATTCTCGAATCATAGTGGCAGTATCTTAAGTCAGGGTTACACCAGGCAATTTGAATGACATTCTGGACTGATTGATTTAGTAAAGACTTTTCTTAAAATGTTTTATAGTGTTTAATGTCTTGTAATCCAGTCTGACTCTCCTCCCTGACCAATCAGCTCGCAGCTCCTTTACAACACTGCAGTCAGCTCACTTCCTCTGTGATTGTGTGTGTGGTGGTAAACACTCTGATATCTGTTGTTGTTGGTCTAAAACAAAGACTCAGAACTAGATTGGGATTAAAATAGCCAAAACCCAATTCATAAAAATATGCCTGGATCGGTCCAGATCTGGATCCACTGGATTGGACTAGAATTTTTTTCATGTTAATAATTTTAATTATATACATTATAATATATTCACAGCTTTGAATCCTGTAAAACGTTTTAATTTGCACTGGACTTTTGGAAAACATAAACTAAAGAAAATGAACTTGAACTAAACTGGACTGAGCAGTGTTCCTCTAAGCTCTGTGTTGCTAATGTAAATGACAGTATCGTGCATAACGAAGCGAAAGCACCTGCTTTCACAGCTGTCTGCAAGCAGCATCCTTCATTCACACCTGTCTCCTCAGTGTGGTCTGTATTTGTTCAGACGTACCAAAGAAAGGGATTTTGCTTGTTCGTTTTTAACCCTGGGACCTCAGGCATGCTCAGTTGCATGTTACTGTCATGTACTATAAGTTCTTAGCCTAAAGATGCTGGACTTCATGAACTGCATATGAGATGCTTTTTGGTTCTTTGGCTGATGGTGAGCAGATTTTTTTTTAAGATTCAGCTTCCGTGGCACTACTGAGATGAGTCATCTCTTGCCCTCACCCATGAAACCATCTCATCCACACCACTGACAGCTTACACACACACACACATACATACACACACACATACACACACATACACACATGGCTTCTTGCTTGGTTTCCTTACTTGCAGAAGTACTACTATAATGTAAACAGTGTTCACCTCCCAGATACGAGGCTGTGCCTGATACACCCACCAATGTACTACCACAGCACTACCATGGTTTGTGTCACTGCGTGGTTGAGAACAATCCACCACCCAAACAAGGGTGTATTTGGTCATTGGTGGTCCGATTGTGATCTCAGCTTCTACTCTTCTGGGAACACTTTATATTAGATGTTCGAACATTGTTGTGAGGATTTGTCTGCATTCATTTCTATTCTACTGGTCTATAGTCCAACGCTTAGGGGTTTTATACCACTCCAGTTGATACTTAGCATTGGGTGTGGTGGTTCCTTGAGGAACATTTGTAGGTCTTCAATTTGAAACTGTGGAGGAACCTTCAAAAATGCGGTTCATACTATATGGACAAATGTATTGGGACACCTGCTAATTCAATGTTTCTTCTGAAATCAAGTAGTTACAAATAATTAATTCTGCAGTTATTAGAGTAACTGCCTCTGCTGTCCGGGGCAGAATGTCTTCTAGATTCTGCTGTGAGGATTTGATTGCATTCAGTGACAAAAGCAGTAGTAAGGTCAGGATGTTGGATTATCACCACCCCAGCTCATCCCCAACTCCCCAAAGCATCCCAAAGGTACTGGGTGACAGCCTCCAGGATCATTCAAGAGAACACCATTCCACTGCTCCACAGCTCAATGCTGGGGGATTTTTACCCCCTCTAGCCCACGCCTGGCATTAGGCAGCATGGTGCCAATAGATTCATGTTTCATATCTGCTCCAGAGAGTCCTATTCTACTGGCAATACTTCTCTACAGGGACTAGAGAAGGTGTGTGTGTGTGTCTGTGTGCATTTGCTACATCTGTGTCAGATCTGTGTTGCAACTTAAAGTAGCTGAATGCATTCATTAGATGGAGTGTTCAGAAATATTTGGACATAAAGTGTAGATTTGGACCTAAGAAGGCATGTGGGAGTATTAACACTGTGTTCTGCCGGGACACAAAGCACCAATGTTGTGGAAGAGTGGGCTAAAATGGGCAAAAGCTTGCTCAGGTCGGCAAGCATCCTGAGCACCCAAGTAACCCAGTATTCCAGCAGTCTGTGACTCAGTCACAGTGTAATAGTAATTAGAACTAGTGGCAGTGGCACCTTTTCACAGTGTCAATAGTCACCACTAGATGGCTCTAGTTGTCCAGTAATTGGCTCCATTGGTAGGCATGAAAGCTTGGTCAGAAGCAGACTTGATGAGTCACTGTCTTAGAGTGTTCAAATTCTGTTATTGTCTAATTAAAATTAGCCAGCTGAAGTGAATATTTCATGCTGAGAATTTGTGCCAGTCTTGAAGTAATATGTTCCATCTTAAAAGATATGCAGTCAAGTCAGGGACACACTGATGCATTCATGTAGCAGCAAAACTTGTAAAACAACTAAATTAATTATTCTGAAACACACAGGTGCACAAACACACACACACACACACACTGTATCTGAAGCACACCTGCAGGTTTAGCCCAGTTCCCCAGCGTAATGCAGTATTGGAAATGTGCTCGTACACAAACCAGTCCAAGGTTACGGATCCCCGGACAGCTGCGGGGAATGCATACTCTGTAATTGCATTAGCCAAACCCCAGGTTCACACATTTCATCGGCATGTCCCCGACCTCTGAGCTACACTGGACACCCTGGGTGTCTCTCCCCATTTTCCCGCCTCTGTCTGAGGCCACTGTCTCGGCCCAAATCCCCCAGCTGCTTCAGCCTGCCTGATTTGTATTTGAGGCGTAGTGCCCACATTCCACGCTAAAGAAACCATGAATGCCTGCAGTGCCCTCAACACAGCAGGCTGCTGCCTTGTATAAAAATGCAGTGCAGGTTTTTTGGCATCGGCTGTACTGACGTAGTTGAACTTATTTAAACCCTCAAACTGTGGGATTATCGTTCACTTATTAATCCATTATCAGGCCGTACTATTCACTGAATTATCCTGAAAATACTATGAAACTAGTCATAAAGAATTGACCACTGTACTACTATACCATGACCATGGTTGTGTCAGTGTTGGGAACACTCTGGTCAGTGGTGGTCCAATGGTAGTCTCCGTTAATTGACTGAAGAAGCAACAGATGAGCTACAGTTGGTGTCGGTTGCTGCAGTAACTGATTCTACTGTTCTGGGAATGCTTTACTCTAGATGCTGGAACACAGTTGTGTGGATTTGGCTGCATTCAGCCAGAAAAACATTAGTGAGGTCAGGTACTGAGGTTAGATGGAAAGTTCTGGATCACAAATGACACCTCATCTCACCCCAGAGGTATTGGATGGAGCTCCATCACTCCACAGAGTTTCTAAAATTCCACTGCTCCACAGCTCAATGCTAGGGGGGCTTTGTACCCCTCTAGCCGATGTGTGGCTTTGGATGTGCTGCCCCAGAGCAACCCATTTGACTGGGAATGCTTTTTTATGGCATTATACAAGCTGTGTGTGTGTGCAATGTGCCAGCCATGGCTGAAAATCACTAGCTGATTACAAGGAATGTCTGAATACAATAATGAATGTGAAGAACTGAGGTGTGGCCCACTTCAGGTTTCAAGAGGTTAAACCCCACACTGTACTGGATTATCTAGCTTAACTTTGGTGCTAGTGCATGGTTAAGAACCTGGCAGACAGAACACAGTGGCTTGCATTTGCACAGATGTACGTTTGTTCCAGTTCACATAAAAAACGTATGCCACGCAGCCTACGAAAGCTTAGACAGTTCAGAAAACGGTATAATGACTTATTTCTTAACACCAGCCATTTTAATGTTGATTTTCCAAAGTAGTTACATAATTTCATAAATACATGATTAGTTTTAAATAAAGACATTTACACTGGTGGCCTTGATTTCAACACAATTCAACAGACACTGTGTTACTATGCAAAATGACCAGTAAACCTACATGTCTACTAGCAGTTTAATATGTTATACTGTAGAAAATGCTAAATCAGGCCAACCTTAAATAATAAACGAACTGGTTACGGAACATTTTGAGTTAACTCAACTTAGTTTAATCAAAAGTTCTTCAGACTCATTTTTTTTCCTACTGCACCTTGTACTGCTGCATAGTTTGGTCAACAATACATGTTGATTTGGGCCTTAAAAACAGTAAATGAGCTGCAGGCCACAACTCCCCCTATTACAGACTTACATACTTACATACTTACCTGGCAGGGGAGATACCATGATCAAGAAGGTGGTTCACCCAGGTTGAGGCTCAGCCATTGCACTCCGGTTGTGCTGACCCCTGCGAATTCCCCAAATGTGTGAATCTTGACTGCATAATTTCTGGTAGTGGGGGACTGTATTCGCGCTCTCCCCTGATTTTTACGGTGCAGTGGTGACTCAGCGGTTAGAGCGCTGGGCTATTGATAACAGGGTTGTGGGTTTGATTCCCGGGCTCAGCAAGCTGCCACTGAGCAAGGCCCTTTACCCTCTCTGCTCCCCGGGCGCTGGAGTTGGATGCCCACTGCTCTGGGTGTGTGTGTACTCACTGCCCCTAGTTCACTAGTGTGTGTGTATTCACTACCACAGATGGGTTAAATGCGAAGGACACATTTCGCGGTACAGTGACAAATACGTGCACCTTTACAGACTTCCTATTTGCAAACTCAGAGGGCTGTGGAGTTAATGGGATTCAAACATACTGTCTTTAGACAGTTGCACCACTCTACAGCTGTAAAACTATGTACATTTCTGTATCCAAGAAAAAAAAAAAGAAAGGCAAATTTACTCAGGACTGTGTTTGTATGTAATGAAATTTCACAGCTCTAGACCGGCCTACGGTCTAACTGCTGCTCTGCTTATAAGTTCGAATCCGAGCAAGTCCGCAGAGCTCCATTATCTAAAGCCTCCCAGTCTGGGGAATGTCATGTGATGGGGGAGTTCTAACCTGCATATGGGAATAAACAGTAAACAGATTGAGGAGGAGGAGCCACAGACTAAACATCTTACACAGATTTTAACCCATTACAAAGCCTATGGGCCAAAAGTGTTATTACAAACTTCTGTTACCAAAGAATAGTCTCACCAATTTGTACAGAAGTCCCTGTAGTTACTGAAGGGGTTCATCCGTTTCAGCTGCAGCTGAGGATCAACTCAACATGTATTGCTGACCAACCTGCAGATGCAGAAGTAAACAATGTGAACTTTTGAGTAAACTAAGTTAACTCACAAGACACTCTACACTCATGATCATACTCATTAACAGCACCTTCATGAGCATCATGTAGCGTTTATCTATAGGCATTAAACCCTGCAGACATCTGCTTCCATTCCCCACCACCATGAGCTATTCGGACCCGGTAAGTCTCTCCAAGAACAAAACATTTCACCACACTGTTGTTTACTTCAAATCTCAAGGATTTTATTATGCAGACATTGTATACATTCAAGAATCCAATTAATGCAACCAGTAGAGAAACCTTAGCGCTTTATGAGCCGCTGTGTTATTAAAGTTCTGTGTATTGTGTCCACTGTTTCTGGTGATCAGGTAAATAAGGCAATTTGAAAGCCATTAAAGCTGTTGACCTTCCTCATAAACTAGAATCAACTCAGAGAGTTTCTGAAGATTGCCCAAATGCTGAAACCGAATATGTCTCTTTCACAAACATCAACAACCAAGTCCAAATTGCTTACGTGCTGTTTCACATTGCTGCATGCTTGTCTGGCCATGATTCAAAATCCTACCAGGCGTTACCTCAAAGCAAGGGTGGTGGGTTCACAGCAGCACGAGCACTGGAGAAGTAGAGAGGAATAAAGGCTAAGATTGCTCATACAGTTTAAACACTGCCTCACACTGCTGTCACACACGCCCTAAGTGTCTATTTTGACCCAGACCAGGTCTTCATCTGATTGTTTTCAAGATGACTGGCTGCAGAAACCAACCCAGTAATGATCCTGGCAGTGTCAAAGTGCTCCTCAGGAGGATTCTGTGATGCTGTGGGTGCAGAATTCTTTCCCATTCGCTTCAGCTGATAGTGAATTTTAGCTTTAGCAGTGCAGTGACATTTACCAGCCTCGTCAAGAACGTCTACACAAAGAGACTCTGAATTTATTCCCTTTAGGGTCGACAACTCAAACTAAGCGTGGGTTTGCGGTAATCTTACAAACAAACAACCTTAACCGTCTTCAAAGTTTAATACTTTGGCAGTTGATTTGCGGAGTTTTTCAGATTTAAACAGAAAATACTATTTTGGAAACCTAATTAGCCAATTATTTTATTTGTTTCATCAAACAGTATTTATTTGAGTTGACTGAAAACAGCTTTTATCATATTAACCCCTTAAACAGCCTATTACACACTTCTATTAACAACAGCCCCACCACTGAATAATACATCTTAGTGTGTGATAAGCCTTTCTGCGTTAAGGGGTTACGTCTCCACGTGGTCGAAACACTATTTTAACTTAAACAAGTACGTTACTAGGCTGCCTGAGTTAAAGTTTAAGGTAACTGAACTTTAAACAGAATGAGTTTTATGCTCCATTTAAGTGATATTTAAAAGACGGCCTGGTCTGAGGGCTGAGAATTAATACAAAAATATTAACTAAATAAATGTCCGAATAACCCAAAACAAAATTTATTTGAGCTCTCAGATAACTTTTATCAAGGTCTCAGACCTTAATTAGCTTGTTAAGGCTTTGACTTGTTAACATTTATGGCATTTAGCTGATGCTGTTATCTAGAATGATTTACCAGGTAACTCGTATTACAGAGGTGGGCCAATGTATGTTAGGAGTCTTGCCCAAGGACTCTTATTGGTGTAGCGCAGCATAGTCACCCAGACCAGGAATTAAACCCCAGTCTCCCACCTGGTATAGTATCTCACTGGAAATGCAGAGAAGAGTCGGTTGTAAGTGGTCAGAGGCGAACAATGGGGGTATTATCTGGAAGTTTAACGAGAAGCCTCATTGCACAGAATTGCAATTTTTGAAAGAACTGACCAATCACAAGTGCCAGGTGATACAAATCCTCAAACAGCTGAACATTTAATTGATACCCACAATGCAGGAGAATGTGATAAGAAGATTGGTTGGTTGGCTGGCTGGTTCCTCAGTTCATAATGTCATTAAGAAATATCAGTTTGGAAACAAGCCATGTGGACTGGTGAAGCTAAAACTGACTCTTTAGCCACAATAAGCAAAGACATGTTTGGAGAAAATGGGTGTGGAATTTCATGAAAAGAACGCCTCTCCAACTGTTAAGCACTGGGATGTGTGTGTGTTGCAGTCTGTGGCACAGAGACTATTTCACTTCTAGAGGAAATAATTAATGCAATTTATTATTAAATATAATGTTATGTTATTATATTATGATTAATATTATATTATGATTATGAATATGTTGCACACCAGAGCAGTTCAACAGTTAGGATAACGATCCTAAACACACCTTAAAATGCACAATGGACCACCTCACGCTGAAGGTTTTGCCATGGCCGACACAGTCTCCCAACCACAACATCATTGAAAATTTGTTCATAGACCTCAAAAGAGCAGTAAACATGAGACATCATGAGCATCTCACAGAACTAGAAGGCTTTTGCAAGTAAAAATGGGTGAACGTCCCTCAAACAAGAACTGAAAGACATTCAGCAAGAGGGTGTTATTAAATATTGACCTATAAGGACTAATGATCTATGAAGAGAATGAGCCAATGCTTTACTGAGTCTGCTTCATGGTAATGCTTTATGAGTTATTACCATTATGCTTTATGGCCCTGCCCTCTCAGTTCATTAGTATAATTGTTTTCCCATGGTGAGTGATATTAATATGCAGTGTTTGAGAGACTGGATATTGATCATGAAGAGAAATCTCTAAATAGTGCTACAGTGGGGCAGGTGGAGATGCCAAGGCCCAGAATCTCAGCCTGCTCATGACCAGCAACCAGAAATGATGGAAGTGATGATAAAGCCAGGAAATGTGTTCGCAATAGTCTGTTACTGCTGAGCAGTTGGCCATGTATTACTGTGGCTATATCCCATATGGTGCAGTTCTTGAGTTGAAACATGGGTTTCTTTGAAGACTTTTAGATTGTATTTACTGATGCTTCGAATTGCTGGTCATGGAGAACTTGGAGGTGTTTAGCCAGTTAAATAAGACAATTATTCATTGCCAATCAAAACAACTGACAACCAAACCTGAATTTTCTTTTAAACATTTATGTAGAAAAGCTTTCAATGGCCCACCTCTGTAATACGAGTAACCTTGTAAGTCGCTCTGGATAAGAGCGTCTGCTAAATGCCGTAAATTGCTACCAATCCAATGATTTGAACAGAGACTGTTACAAAGAAACCAGTGTAATTTTATTACCTGCACCTCAACCTAAGCCCAAACCTACTATACTTAAACCTAACCGGTGGGGCTAATGTTTGATAATAGAGGTTTGTAATAACACTTTTCGGCCAAAGACTTTTTAAGGGGTTATGTTTAGCCAGCATTTAGTATTATTACAAACCTCTATGACCAAAAAATAGTCCCACTAGTTTCTTTCCCACAAGTCCCTGTAGTTACCGAGTAACACACCTTAGTGTGTAATAAGCTTTACTATTGTGTTAAGGGGTTTAACCTACCCTAAACTTAACTTGAAACTCTTAACTTGAAACTCTTACCACTTCTGCAGGAGTTGCTGTCAATTATTTCCTTTTTTTTAGAAGTGCCACAACGAAGAAAAGTGGAATGCTGTGGCTCCTGATGCCTCTCAATTTGCGACCCCTGCCCGAATAATGTCAAGCATGAGCGTCTGGACAGTGCAAATTGGCAAAGGGATGTGTATCAGGTAGCAGCGGTCCACAGTGGTGGTGTTGCTGCCCTCAGCCTCCTTAATCATTGCTGGCTAACAGTTAGCAGGTTAGCCAGTGGCATCAACCAGAGCTTTTCAGCGTAACTTATTACTTATATTATATATGGCTGTAACAGTTAATGGAGCAGGTATCTCACTGAATAGCTTACGTAAGCTAATCTACACTGAACCTGCCTAACAGGACATCAATGTCACATTCAAAGGCCTAAGTCAGCATTTCTGTACCCTGTAGGAACCCTGCCCGGCACATTTTTGTGCTTTTCCTGCTCCAACACACCTGATTCCACTATCAGCTCATTAACAAGCCCTTTCAAAGTTGCAGGGAATCCTCTAAAATGTGCAGGACTGGGAACCTCTAGGACCAGGGTTGAGAAGCACTGGCCTAACTAACGTTAGCTCTTTACCGCTTTGTGAGCATTGGTGGGCAGCTCAGATTGCTACTGACTAGCCGAACTGCAGCCACT
The DNA here is from genome assembly GCF_030463535.1 of Salminus brasiliensis. Lineage (NCBI taxonomy): Eukaryota > Metazoa > Chordata > Actinopteri > Characiformes > Bryconidae > Salminus > Salminus brasiliensis. The sequence goes on from NC_132883.1 coordinate 7,242,927, forward strand.
GCACATGTGCATGCCTGTTTGGCACAAATTAGGCAGGGGCGCAAATCAGGTAGTGACAACGCAACAACGTATATGACGTGCTGGGTGGTGTGATTTTGGTGAAACGATGCCACCAGTGGACAGGAACTCCTTGTGGTATATACTCGCTTTATGAAATCTTGTTGTTTGGTAAACCATAAGTCATTTTGGTAGTTGGTTCGAGGCTAGTTTACCGCTACTGTTCAGGGTGAATTTTGAGTACGAGGCTTGACTGAGTGAATAAAAATCGAGCGCAGATGAGTTGCTGAAACAAGGGCCAACCACAAAGCCCTCTAATTGATCTCTGGTGATTTGTTTAGCCGCTCCAGGACCATGCTTTTTGCCCACTCGATCTGCGGGTCATTTGCACCCCATGTTTCCGGCGAAGCGGAGAGCAGGAGGCCATTCCTCCATTCGGTGTGAAAGTTGTGTGGCCTGCGTCAATACCTTCCAGCTACGAGGCACCAACAGGGTTTTGAAGATGAGTTCATTCTCCTCCTGTGAACGGTCGACAGTAGCAGGCCCATGACACACCAACTGCTGCCAGATGAGTCACTCGAGCTGAAGGCTATTTTATTTCTCTACATACACACTGATCAGCCATAACATTAGAACCGATGAGACAGATGAAGTAAAAAACACTGATTATCTTCATCTACAGTGATGTTTGTAGAACAGTCAGTTCTTGAAGGTGTTGAAGGTGTTATAAGCAGGAAAAATGGAGGCAAAAGTGTAAGAATCTGAGATACTTTGAGAAGAACCAAATGGTGATGCTGTGACTGTGACTGGTTTAGAGCATCTCCAAAACATCAGGCAGGTCTTGTGGGGTTTATCTGGTGTGACGTGGTCATTACCATTTAAAGTGTGCCAAGAAAGGACAACCAGTGAACTGGCAACTGGGTCATGGGCATGTGAGGCTCATTGATTCAATCCATGATGTGATTTACAGGCTAATTTACTAGGTACAGCTCTATTAGGAGCACCTAATGCACACTGTGACTCGCAATTCACGCTATTATCTAATCAATCAGTCAATCATGTGGCAGACTCGTAGGACATGGAATTATGCAGATATGAGCCAGCAGCTTCAGGTAATGTTTACATCAAGCATCAGGATGAGGAAAAAATGTGATTTCAGTGATTTTCAGCAGTTCTGTAGACGGAAATGCCTTGATTATGAGAGAGGTCAATGGAGAAGGGCCAGACTGGTTGGAGCTGATAAGAAGGCTACAGTAACTCAGATAACCTCAGTGTACAATTGTGATGAGCAGAAAAGCATCTCTGAATTCACAACAACCTGTTGAACCTTGAGGTGGATGGGCTACAACGTCAGGTTCCACTTCTGTAAGCCAAGAACAGAAAGCTGAGGCTGTAGTGGGAACAGGCTCACCAGTATGTTCAACGGTAACTTATTGGATGGACTGGTCCTTGGACTGGATTGGAACTGATTGGCAAAAGAAATGTCCTAGTCTTTTAGGCTTGTGCTAAAATAGTCAAAGTGTCAAAGTGGGGCAGTATGTAGTCACTGTGAGGGGGTTCGAGCCTCCTTTTGGACACTGTCTATGAGGAGTGTGGTGTCTCAGGTTTCCTCAGGGTAATCTGTTTTTTCCCACCTCCCAAAACACATGGTAGGGGAATTGGCTATGTTAGGTGGGATTGTGTGAGTGAATGGGGGTGTGTGGTGCCTTGTGATGGACTGGTACCCTGTCTAGGGAATATACCTTGTGCCAATGATTCCGAGTGTGACCCTGACCAGGAAGAAGCGTATAAGACAATAGATTAATAAATGAATGAATGAATGTACTGTACTTTACTGGCAGTCACTGTGCTTTTTGAGCTCCTGTATAACAGAAGGCAAACCCCTTGTCTTTGCGAACAGGTATGAGCAATGAAGCCTTCTATCCAAATGCTGGATGTTGAGCTTCTGAAGGTCAAGTTAGGACAACTCAGCTTGTTTCTAGCTCTGTGTGTAATTCAGTATGAGTTATCGACAAGTAAAGTGAATAAAACATGCACAGGATGTCTCTGTGTGGTGCTGAGTCACTGTGGTCCAAACCATAAGCTGCTCTCTTCTCCTCAACCCAACAACAAATAAGATGCTGCTCTCGAGGTTTATTGACTGATCATTCTCTGCAAGGAGAGCACATCTCCAGGCAGGCCCTGTCTTCTGAGAGATATTTCCTTTGCTATAAGTCAAAGAGCAGAAGACCCGGCTGAGTCAGGGGGGTTAGAGGGAGAGTGACGGAGAGGGTATTTACGGAGATATGAGATGGGTGCTTGTCATTTGCCTTTAGGTCTGACAGGAAGGCCTCCCTGGGGGGCGTTGCGGTATTAAGAGGGTTGCTGTGAGAAACTTCCACCGTGACTTCCACCTCATTTATCTAGAAAAGGTCTGCAAAGACCAGCTCCGCAGCTGTCATCTCACAATGCAGGGAATAAATCACTGCTCCAAGCTAACGTCTCTGTCTGTCAGGCACCTTCCATGTTCCTTTTGTATTGCTGGCATGATGAAAAATGTATGCCGTGTTCTTCTCGCAGACGTGGTTCACCAAAACAAAAATAAAGATGTATGCATCCAGCTTCAGGATTAATGCAAAAAAAAAAAACCAAAACAAAACCCAGAGACGGGAGTTTTATAACATACAGGGAGAACCATAGTTCGACTCTGCCGGGGATTAGAGGGCTTGCTTGCTAGGATTTGAAAAAGCTCTTATGTTTCATAAAGCTCTCCAAAGGGCACATTGGCTGTTGACATCAATCAACCCCACTTATGTAGGCCTGTGTGCTGTCTCGGAACAAATTGCGGCCGCAGCGGCACCGGTGGCCACATGCGCTCTCTGCGGGGGGGACGGTGACCCTGTACCTGACACAGCTCTTAACTGCCAATCAACTTTCCTGCTGTGGAGAGACTTTGCCATCTGAAGCCTGGCCGCAAAAGTGCTCAGTCCTTTCGCATGCACCTCCCCGAGCAAACAGGTGGTGCATTCTTTTCAGGATTTGCTGCTCATGGAAACAATCAAATCTGATCATCTCACCGAGGAGCTGGACCATGATGGAGAGGTGGGGAGGCAGGAGACTGAGTAGCTAAGTGTGCTAAATGGGCACATCATGCTGGTTAAGGAGAAGAACATGCTGTGCTCAGTTTCCACAGTCACACAGAAATGGACACTACTACTAGTCATTTTATAACTGTATGTGCAATAAATAAATAAATATATGTATATTTTATTTACAGCAGTGATTTCAAGCTCTTTAACAACTAAGGGATCTCCATGCATGCTCACAACAGTGTCCCCGGAGCATACGAGGTGATGGTTAGACATTTGTGTGTTTACTCATTCAGGACTCGCCCATTTACTGCTGCTTGCCTGGGGCTTTGAGAGCGTACCCACCTGCCTTTTATCTGGGCTGAAATTCATAGCGCTGACTGCCCACAGGTGTTAGCCCGAAGCTCCTGTCCACTGTTCTTTCACTACCAGCACGGGTTTAAGACACCCACAGGTTATCAACCCCAGATTTGAAAAAAAATCCCCCAGGGCTCTCAGCAGTGCAGCTGGATATAAGGGCTGGGTCCTATCACCTGGACCTGAGCCTCAATCCCAGAGCTGCCACAGCCACCTGTGGTAGGAGACCACAAATGACCATGCTGCAAAGGCTTAGTTGGTCTCTCTTGTTGATCTCTGTCAGTGCTGGCCAGCCATCTGCATCTGCCAGCTCACTCATAGACACCTGAAAAACTTGGCAAGTGCAGCACCTGTAGGTCAACCTTTACCTTTCATAAGTTGAGGAGAGAATCAAACATGCACTTTTTTTATTGAAATGAAAAATTGACTTTCAGAGTAAATAAGTACATGAGCACCAGGTTAATACAGCCGTGCTGTGGATGTAATTCGAGAAGATGAGCAGTAAAGAAGCTTCTTTACTCTCAGATTTGATCTGAGCAAGGAAATGAGTGTCTACAACAACCCAACACAGAACAGTGGACTGGGCAGCTTGATTTAGGGTGTGTCAGTGTGTCTTTGCTATCGTAATGACGAGGAAAGTAGGCCTTGTGCAGCTTGAAGCGTGCAAAAGGCATGTACTAAATCTCTTAATTCATCATGGTTGTGTTTTGGGCATAACGTGCAATAAACTAATCAGTGTGTCACTTGCTGTTCCCTTTAAGAGCCAGCTACAGTCTGACTTTGGCGGGTGTAAGCGCATCGGGCACGCGCCTGTGTTGACAATTCACTGCCAAGATAGCAACGAACGCCTGACTGTCGGCCTCTGCCTAGGTAGTTTTCAGTCAGTGGTGCACCTGTGTTTTCCGTCGCCAAGACAGCAACACACCAGAAACTGACCTGAAGACACCTCATTTGGAGACCACTGCGCCCATCGCCGTAGATATATTCATTTACATTTACATTTATGGCATTTAGCTGACGCTAAATCCAGAGCTTATCCAGAGCGACTTACAAGGTTACTCGTATTACAGAGGTGGGCCAATGTAGTGTTAGGAGTTTGGCCCACGGACTCTTATTAGTGTAGCGCAGCACAGTCACCCAGACCAGGAATGTAACCCTGACCTCCCACATGGTCTGGTAGTTCACTAGCAGGTAGTAGTGTTATCTCTTGCACCACACCAACCACTTACAAGCACCGTTGCTATTTAAACTACGCAGGCGGAAGGCGTGAAAATGGACTGTTGGTGGGGTGTAAGATAGCAATGAGCATCGCGATGGGTGTAAGATAGGGCCCAGAATCTGTCTGCAGCACAGTGACGTTGCGATCTTGTTAATTGTTGTTGTTAACTGGTGGGGAAAGCGGTATAATATAACACCTCACCTTTACCTAGTTTTCCATAATATTTTTAGGATTATTTATAATGTATTACTTCACTCTCCTTCAAGCACGTTCTGCTGGTTCTTGTAAGGGTGTTGTATCTTCACATCTCTCAGGAAGCATGTACACTCTCTCACTCTCACCAAGTGATTTGTGTCACATGACAGACAACGTTCAGTTGGCAACTGGGAACTGATGACAGCTAAAGCCGAGAGACAATTAGGCAAAAAACAACAACAACCCTCCTGCATTATTCTTTTAATAGCACACCTCCCGAGCTTCACACAAGGTCTAAAAAGCTCTGATCGTCCACTCATTAATCTTGCCTGATATAATTCAGAGAGGTATTGGTCAGGTTGCCTAGATACAGGCAGAAAGCTCATAGTATGGTCAGGTCCTCAAATGTTTTCTTATTAATCAGCTTTCGCTCCCATTTGGCAAATCGTCTCTAAAATCCTCTGTGTTTTTTTTTTTTTTGCCCCTTGCCGTGCCATTTATGACATTCCCCTTGTATCTGTTGCAGGGGTTCATCAATATCATTTCTCCTCCCCTTTGGCAAATTACATCAACATTAATTCACTTAAAAAGCACTAACAACCTACACACACAAATTTGTACAGCCTGTACAGCTGATCCTGAGCCAGTGCCGCAATCCAGGCACAAAGTGAGCCACCAATTAGTGAAAATGGGGGAGTAAATGCTCATTTGCCCGATCGTCACCTGACTCATTGTTTGCAATGTGGGAAAGGCTGGCAAATGTCAGTACCTTATGTCTGAACCCAAACGCGACCCACAGTGAGTGTGGAACATATGTCCGCTCTGACGCTGTTACTCTGTTCCCTTCTCATTGACTGTCTCGGCCCGTAACAAATGCTCCTTGATTTGGAAGCCTGACAGATACCAGGGTGGAACAGATTTCCTGGGGAATCTGTCGCCGTGAAAGAGAATATTAATCACCTGCTCGCTGGACTCCTCTCACACCCCTAGGCCAGGTTTTTCATGCATCGCCACCGTCCTTCTGGATCGCAGCCATTTGCGTTCATCTGCTACAAAACAAAACAGCCACTTGAGGTGTCCATCACTCTTTTTTTTTTTACAATGAACGTAGTTTAGGAGCGGATTCTCTGGATAAGTACAGATGCACACAGACTGTTACTTGGTGTGGATGTTAACAGAACTGCCAAACAGACAATAGACAAAGGGTGGAAACCTTACACTGCAGTGAAAGTTTGGGTACGGTGTGAAATAGGTTTAAGATAAATAAATGGAACGATTATTTAACTCATATTTACCATGTTTACTCATGTTGTATTCATCTTATATGTAAATTACTTGGATGCTCTCTGACAAATGTACAGAATTAAAAGACATCGGGAAGTGGCCAGTATTTTTTTTAACAGGACTGGTCTTGGATATAAATTTAAAGGAAGATTCCACAGATTTTATAAAAATGTTACCTGGGTTGTTTGGTGTATAATATTCAGTTCTTATCTAGATAGAATAGTTTACAGTGCACTACAAAAATATCCCAGCAAGAGAAATCCTGTAAATGTAATTTGAATAACTAATATCTCTTATTTTTCACATTGTTGTAAGAATATTATGTAATTATTAACCTTTACAAATGATTATTTTTTACCTGTTTAGGTAATTTATATATAATACTTTATAGATTTGGAGGATTGCTGTGAGGATTTGTCTGCATTCAGCGATAAGAGCGTTACTGAGGACAGGATGTTGGATGATCACCACCCCACCTCATCCCCAACTCCCCAACTCATCCTAACTAGTATTGGATGGAGCACCAACACAGTTCTTCCACTGCATCACAGCTCAATGCTGGGGGGCTTTACACCCCACTAGCCCACACCTGGCATTAGGCATGGAGCCAGTAGGTTTATGTCATTACTCCACAGGGGCTAGACAAGCTGTGTGTGTGCATTTGCATATCTGTGTCAGCAATGGGTGCAACTTAAAGCAGCTGAATGTGTTCATTAGAAGGTGTCCACAAACATTTGGGGCATATAGTGTACATATGAAGACTCTTTAAAAATAAAGGTACCAAAAATTGTTCCTTAAAGAACCTTTCAGATAAGTAGTAGCATTGAAAGACAGTCAGTGCTGTTAAATGCAGATGTTAAAGGTATAAGTCTGACTGCGGAGGTGTGTGTGTGAAGGGTCCTTATTAAGGAGGATTACGGCCTGGGGGAAGAAGCTGTGCAGGTGGCAGTGGTCCAAGTCTGGCTGCAGTTTTTTTAATCTACATATTTAGCAACTGTCTGGTCCGTTGAGCAGTGATTAAAACACTGAATGTGATATTTTTGGTTCCCTATCTGAACTACACCCCTGTGCTTTCCACTAGCCTTGTAAATGCTTTAACACAAAACCAACCTGATGTAAACAAACAACTGTAAACTACAAAAATACAACAAACAAACAAATGAATAAAAACGTGAAATGTTTGAGTATTGCTGCGTACTGGCTCAACTCGCTGTAGCCCAATTGGAAGTAAATTATGCGCTTATCCTTGATGTCCAACCTTGTAGCCTCTGTTCTTCAGTGTTCTTATCTCAGCTTCCAGTCCGTTCTATCTGCACCATTCCCACAGAGAGAACAGAAATGGAAAAAGGTTTCCTCGCCCAATTGAACAGCCCTGTCTTGGAGTATTTTACACCAGGCAAGACATTTCGCTATTGTTGTCTCAGGCTGAACTGAGGAGGTGAAGCTTTTAGGCTCCTGCATTTAAACCCTACATCAAAATCCATGTGTTTGTAGCTCATATTCAAACTAACAGAGCCTATTACAAATATTCATATTCATATTCAAACTAACAGAGCGTATTACATCCTAAGACTTATTAGTCAGTAACAGTAACAACATAATTAGTAGATCGAAGCAGGTGGGTCATTTCTCTGACTGGGAGAAGCGGAGCTCAGACGAATAGAGCACTGGCTGCTTGTGGAAGCAGGCGGGAATTCATGTACTGGAAGTGACTTAAACCTGGCTTATTAAATCACGACCTGATATCAGTATTAAACCACCTTTTTCATAATGTTCATTTGTTTAGCGGCAAATCTGACATAACTGTGGCTGCATCCCAACTCACTCGCAGCTGCACTAAGGTAAAGGTGCACGTATTTGTCACTGTACAGTGTACACTGTACAGCGAAATGTGTCCTCCGCATTTAACCCATCTGGTAGTGAACACAGACTCACACACACACACACGTGTTAGGCGCAGTGAGTACACACACACACCCAGAGCAGTGGGCAGCCAACTCCAGCGCCCAGGGAACAGAGAGGGTAAAGGGCCTTGCTCAAGGGCCCAACAGTGGTAGCTTGCCGAGCCCGGGAATCGAACCCACAACCCTGTTATCGATATCCCGGCGCTCTAACCGCTGAGCCACTACTGCCCCCCTAAAAAATGTTCTAATGGTGGCTAGTTCAGAAACACTGTGTAGTAGTGTGGCACTGTGTGGTTTGGGACACAGCCCTGCTAAACTACAGCATCAGACAGAAGAAGTTAAAGCACAGAAACGTGGGCAGGTCTTCACCCCCGGCGCTGTGTGTGGGGTCGTGTTTGATTTTGTCCTGTGAGTGCTTTGACTTATCGCCTGCATGGTTAAAAACACTCTCCTGCAAGAACAGTGAAATGCCATGACTCCAGAAGGTGCTGAGTGTTTGCACCCAAGGAAAATAAGGAAGATGGATAATCAGATGAACACAGGTCTTGGCATTTTGCAAATGCACTCAAATAAGTGATGTTTGAAATTACGCAATTGATCCCTGGTTTAACTGGAATCCTTTTGTGTGAAAGCAAACCAGTGATAATGAGTCCCTTTCATAAACTAGGCCAGAATCACTAGGCCCTAGGATGTGGACTTGTGTATGGTGTATTTGGAACAGATGTGGAAAATCAGACACTCGTTTTAATTGAACCAAACCTGACAAGTATAAACACCCTAAAACTTTCACATTCACAAACAACTGAATGGTTCTTTAGAGAAGCAAAAGTGGTTCTTCTGTAACATCGCTCTACAATGCGGGTAAAGCACAGACGACAGATTTAAAGGGGAGGAAAAACAGAATAAATGACTTCGAGAAACATAATGAGTGCAGATGCTTCCAGACAGGTGTTCTGTGTGATACAATTAAGCGGTTAACATCCTACCATGCTCTCCTGCGTGGATAAAAATGCTGAGCAGACCCAGCTGACATCAGTTTAGGATCAAGATGGGAAAAGGAACCAATGTAAGTGCCTTTGAAAGAGGGATCATTATGGGGCCGGGTGGCTTTTTAATGTTCATTTGACTATTTTAAAAACTTAAGGAAATTCTGTGTTATTTGAAGGTATGATTTTATATCTGTTTTATTAATTAAAGATAATCTGGTGTGATGGCTGGAGACATTGAGGACAAACCTAGAACCTTTTTTTCATTTTGTCAAATTTTCCCCTTTTTCTCCTAATTTGGTTCTGCCAATTAACCCACCTGTTCGAGGCTCCCCCTATCATGAGCAATGCTCCCAACACTAGGAGGATAAGGACTTAGCACATCTCCTTCTAATACATACAAAACCAGCCACTGCCTCTTTCCGAACTGCCACCGAGGCCAGGCAGCCGACACAACGCGTTCAGAGGAAAGCAGCCTGACCACACCAGCTAACAGACGCCTGTGCCGGCCAACATTGCTAAAGAGTAATGAGGGGAGAAAGCTTGGCTGATTGTGCTCTCTCAACTTCCGGTCGCTGATGGCAAAGCGCTATGTCTTTGAACATTTGCATTTGAACTTATGACCCCCCACGGCCTGCTCTGAGTGTATGGAGGTGCCAATATTAAAGCACTGGTCACTGCATGACAGAGAGCGGACAAGAGAACAGACTAGTACAACTGGCAAAAACACATACGTGAACCCAATGGGGGTTCAAGATCATGGTCAGCAAAAATGATCGAGGTCATGTTCACATATTATAAGTCGATACTGTAATTATCGTGACAGGTCTAGTAAGCACAACATGAAGATACTCTTTTAATTGAAATCATAGAGTTTAAACCTTTAAACAGGCTGTGGTCCGCCGGTGGGTTATTACAAACTTGTATTACCAGAGAACAGAGTACAGACGTCCCTGGAGTTACTGAGTAAGAGTAGTACACCTTATAAGCCTTATAAGTGTGTAATAAGCCTTTCTGCGTTAAAAGCGGTTAAACGTACATCTTCTTACTGTGCTTTATCTACTGTTTAGATTCTGATGTTGATGGCCTTGGCAAGGTGATTCATTTGTAACTGCACAGAAATAGCAGTAATAAATCACAGTGTGAAGCAGAGGAATATACTGAGCCCTCATCTATCACTGGGTGTTTAACGTTTGCATAAGAAAAGTAAAAAAAAGAACAACCAACAACACCATCATTGTACAGTTCTGGACTCGTTTCACCTTTACACCTCGACTTAAGACTGATACAAGAGCCTTGGGTTTATGTGATGATGCAGTATATAAAGATAAGTATTGGGACACCCCTTCATTTATTGTTTCTTCTAAAATCCAGAGTATTGGAAAAAATGACGTATCATGCTTTTGTTGGAGTAACTGTCTCTACTGTCCAGGGAAGAAGGTTTTCTACTAGATTTTGGAGGAGCATTGCTGTGCAGATTTGATTGCATTCAGCAACAAGAGCGTTAGTGAGGTTAGGATGTTGGATAATTACTACCCCATCCTATCCCTTTTAACTCCTCAACTCCTCCTGACCTCATCAACTCGTCCCAAAAGTTTTGGATGGAGCTCCACCATCATTCCAGACGACACTGTTCTTCCACTGCTGCACAGCTCAATGCTGGGGGGCTTTATACCCGTCTAGCCCACGCTTGGCATTAGACAGCATGGTGCCAACAGATTCATGTTTATTTGCTCCAGAGAGTCCTGTTCCTTTGGCAATACTTCTCTACACAAGCTTAACAAGCTGTTTTTGTGTGTGCATTTGCACATCTGTGTCAGCAAATGGTGCAACTTAAAGCAGCTGAATGCATTCATTAGAAAGGGTGTCCACAAACATGTGGACATATAGTGCATATAGAGTATTTTATATGTGTTTGCTTGGGTTTATGTACACATACAGCCCATTTTCCATTCACAATGACCTCAGACCAACATCTCTGCATTCTTTATCCTGTGGAATTAAACAGGCCAGTTATGTGCTGTCCAAGCCTGATTTAGAATGGATTAAACCTACAATGGGTCCTGGGGTAATTTCCTTGTTTACAGGCGCTACTCTGAGATGTCTGTGTTTTCCTCTTTTACCCTGAGAAAATTACAGGCTGAATTGCCTCTTGTTTTTCACCCAGTTTTAGTGTTGCTCTGCCCATTTTACTCCCATCCAGATACACAGTCGTCCTACTGGTAAACTACACCAATCCATGTAGTGCTTAGGAATGATATACTGGATGTTTTTTTTTTCATTAGCTCCACCTGCCTAGTAATGAGTAAGTCCCTTCCCTCAGATCTGAGCATTGGAGGCCTGGACTCCACAAGACCTCTGAAGGTGTCCTGTGTTATCTGGCACCAAGTGGTGGGGCCTCCATGGACTGCATCAATGTTCCTTAGGTGCCGGTTCACTGGTGGGTTTCTTTCTTGAACCACGTATGGTAGGTAATGACCACTGCATGCTGGCCTAATGTTTTGGAGATGTTCTGACCCAGTCATATAGACATCACAGTTTGGCTCTTATCAAAGTGTCTCAGATTCTTGGCCATCCTTTTGACACTTGGCCATATTTCCTGCTTTCAACACCTTCATCACCTTCAGCAGCTGGCTGTTCACTTGCTGCCTTATATTTCGCACCCCTTGACAGATATTCAATGTTTTTCACTTCAGCTGTCAGTGATATTACTGTTATTGTTGACTTGTGTCTTTATTTTTACATTGTTTTCTACATTGTAGATTAATATTGAAATTACATAGTAAAGAAAAAGTATGCAAAAGGATGAATGGGCTATAAATACCCGCAGGGTGTGAAGGAAGTAGCTGAATTTGCAGGGGTATGGAAGCATACGATCATATGGGTCTACCAGCAGTGGCAAAAATCATTTTTGCCAATCATAAATCATCCTCATGATCATGCAGCCATCTGCAGGAGCCTGAAGTTACTACCACCTTAAACCACCTATCACCTTAAACATGCAAGGTGACTAATTGTTTGTGTGGGGAGCTTGAATACATATATATGTAGCTTTTTTAATTTTGTATCTCCAAAGTTTTTAGCTTTTTGACATAATGTGAATCTGGCCGTTGTTCTTTACATGGTGGCACAAGTTCATGATGAATGGACCAATAGAGATGCTCCAAAATCTCCTATAAAGCTGCCATGTCTGACATACAAAGCAGTTCTTACAAACTTCATTCAGTTCTTTAGTGAAAAACAGGTCTGGTGAAAATGGTAAATACGGGCATCAGAGAAATAGGGAAAAAAGCCTTCACAGTGGTTTCAGTCTGTGTGTGTGTGTAATGGAACAAACCACACATAGAGGTCCTCAGTGCCTAGGGATTAGCCAAGTGAATATTAACTATGGATGCAATTCCCATTACAAACCTTATGAAATATGCATATCCAGAATGAATTATACAGTGAAATTCCTTTATCACAGCGGTGGGCCGGGGGGGTCATTATGTGGCCTGTTAGCATTTCACAGAGCACCTTAAAGTTGCGCTAGCACTTCCTGTGTTTGGGCCACGTGTTGAAGGGCTGTAGCGGCTCAGCGGGCTCAGCCGGCATTACCTAGACGGCACAGCTGTCTGCAGCCCCACGACCATCAGCCTGTAGCATATGGTTGAAGGTAATGAATGGAGAAAAATGGGGAGTGACATTTTAGCTGCAGCGGTTGCCAAGCAGGGCGAAGAGTTTCACACACTCCTCAGAGCAGGACCTGCAGAGGCTCAGAGCGGAGCAGGCCCAGTTAATGAACACTGCATAATGTTTTCTCACTTCGCCGTGATGCCAGCATATAGACAGGCAGCCTTAATGTAAAACACTTTTCTATTTCAGACTGAGCCTGAGGGTGCGAAAAAGTGACTGCCATGTGTTTATCTGCAGTGTAGTTGTAGCTGCAGTTGTGCTCTGCCAAGTGTGATGTATGTAAGCAACAGGTCAGTACCAAAGAATGTCCATTTACCCCCTCCAACTTAGCCTTACTGTGAGAATCAATTAATGTGCAAGTATGGAGAGTTGCTCATCTGCAGGCACACCTGACAGATAGAGAGAGTGTAACAGGGAGTGAACTGGTGGATGTGTGTGTGTGTGTACGTGTGTGACAAAAGCCCTATTCGAATGGGATCAGCTTTACATGGAGAGGTGGGGTAATGTTATTATTACCAGAGTTTCTCAGTGACTTTAGTCCCGCCTGAATGCGCCATGTCAGTCATTTTTACGGACTGTGTGCTCCTGCAGCTGTAAAAATTCAGGAAAAAATAACCCCAGGTTATATTAATCATGTGTGAATCAACATGTGGGTAAATATTCAGTCGTATCCTGTGGAAAAGGAATTTGTCGCGGCTTTCCTCAAGCATAGAGGCGCCCCATGAGGACGTTAGGTTCGTTGTGCATGGCACAGATACCTCGGGCCGTTCAAGCCTGTAGCAAACCTCAGATGTCGTACGATGTACAACACTGAAATCCAGAAGGCGAGGCAAGAACTCCTCAGAGGCGCAGCGCTGCTGCTGGCAGCTTTAAGCGAGTCACTGTGTAGCGTAGCCTGTAGGATACATACATGTTATGAACATGCAGCTGCAATTTTAGATTTATACAAGTGGGTTATTAGACTGGTTGTCATCACGTTCGAGTAGTTGAGTAGTCACTTCCATCTCAGACATTTATGCTGATATATAGTCTGTGCCAATCGGTCAGGAATTTTACAGATGTCCTGCGGTACAATTCCATTAGTCCACCTCCCCATGTAAAACTAGTCCCGTCCAAACAGGGGGGGATTAAAGGGTGGGTGAAACAGGGGGAATTTAATGCCAAACATTTTATATATGTATAAAACACAAATGTAGTTGATCCACCAAGACACTAATAGATGTTTGGTGTCTGAGGTTTTCTTCCTACTTTAGGCTGACCATATGTCCTCTGTCCCTCGGACATGTCCTCTTTTTGGGATGTGTAAAATTGAAATTTAAAAAAAAATCTAAATTGTGTAAAATGTTGAGATTTCCCATTGATTTCATGTCAGTGTTTGTTTCTACATCCTGTGTGCAGATTTTCACAGCATTAAACTAGTACTGTCCACGTTAATGTGTTAACGCACACGGTTAACCTGCAAACTTTAATGTGTTAACCATTTTTTTAATACGCAAATTAAAGGATTGGCCCCAACTTCCTCCTGTCACTCTCTCTCTTTACAGAGCCCAGTGACGTATTATCACTTTTATTTAGTATGTAAACACAGCGTCGCTACTGTTGAGCTCAGAGGGTAGATTACACTTTATTTATGCTGAAATATGGATTAAATCTCATAACTAATTCAATTTCTCCTACCCCTCCCTCATCCCTCCCTCTCACACTACTTCTACATGCATGTGCATCAACATCAACCACTGCTTCCCACCACAGCCGACTGACCAAAGCCTATTTATTTTATTTATGCATTTATGATTTTTTTTCAGATGAGCATAAAAAAACACACTGTGAAAGATGGTGAAAGTAAAACTGCTTTTTTTTTTTTTTTTTTGCTATTTTACATATTTTAAGACACTCATGTTAAAATGAAAGGAGATGATTTGGCATTAATCATTTAGGTGATTAAGGCTGTGTTTATGCACTACTGTTTATTATCATAGCTGCAGGGTTTTAGAGATATTTAACTCATTCTTAACCACAGTGGACGGCCATGTGTCCCCGGGGTCCCGGGGTCCCGGGGTCAAAAACACAATATGGTCACTCTTAGTTTCTAACGTTGTATCGGATGTTCTAAGTAGGAGAGAGAGAGAGAGGGAAGAACAGAACCAGTGATGAGAGACAGAGAGAGAGAGAGAGAGAGAGAGAGAGAGAGAGAGAGAGAGAGAGAGAGATCAGATAGTGAGGGACAGTGACAGTGAGAGAGAGAGAGAAGAGAGAAATACATACAGAACAAGAGAGAGAAAGAGAGAGAGAGAGAGAGAGAGAGAGAGAGAGAGAGATCAGATAGTGAGGGACAGTGACAGTGAGAGAGAGAGAGAAGAGAGAAATACATACAGAACAAGAGAGAGAAAGAGAGAGAGAGAGAGAGAGAGAGGGACAGAGAATGAGGGACAGAAAGAAAGCGAGAGAAACAGGAACAGAGAGAGAGCAAGAGAGAGAGAGCAATAGAGAGAGAGAGAGAGAGAGAGAGAGAGAGAAAGAGGAAAGAGGTCACGTCAGACAGAGACCCGTCTGCCCGCAGTGTTTGGATCTGGGGGAGTTCTTTTGCTCCCTCACTTTGTTATCAGGGTCTTCTGGATGTTGTCAAGGTGACGTGTCAGTCATCCGTAGTGATGCGATGCGACACGCTATCACCTCAGGTGCTGGAGCATTTGTCACGGCCCCATTAGTGTCCTCCGCATCTCCAGCACGGCTACCCGAGTGTGCAGAGCAGCCCTGCTCCACTGCCCCTGCCCCACTGCAGCCCTTAGCATACACACACACACACTCCGCCCCACACACACCTCACCTCTCCGCGAAGGATACAGCAACTGTCTCTAATTCAAAATGAAGACACCAGAATGATCTGAGAGACAGTCACCTCAGTCACGGGTGCATAATGCCTGATTATCACATCAGCAGCTACACACCAGTTGGAGCCCAGAGCTCAAAGCTGTAGTCTTGCTGGTGTGAAGCCAGATCTGCAGCTAGGAGCAAACGAACTGTGCAGAGGTCAGGCAAGGTTTCAGGCAAGTTAACCCGTTTAGGTCTCCCGTGCCTTTAGGGTTTTACTTAATTATCTTATGTTTCTGTGTTTATTTTTGCACTGGAGCTACAAGGCTAATGTAGCTAACCAGTAATGGATGATGCTACCAAATAACATCAAACAAAGGCCTATTTTCCAGCACAGGCCTAAACGGTTCTGAGCATGGAGGGTAAATGTTTTAGTGACACAGATCGAACAAGATGGGTAATCCTTGCTTGTTGTCATGGTAACGTGTACACTACGTGGTACCCTACACGTGCAGATCATTTTGGATGGGATGTATTAGATGGATCATGCATGTAAATGGATTGTTGAGTAGAGTGTACATATTAACACCTCAGTCTGAATGTATAATCAGAGAGAGTTCAGTCGGATCTGTGAAAATCGTTGCATGTAAACAAAGCCATTGTTGGGGTCTTGACCTTCTCTTTTCCAGGGGCACAGTAGCAGGGGTGGACCCTGGTATGCATTGTACTGTATAAATATAAATGACAATAGGTACTTTATTAGGTCTTATTAGGTTTAAATGCATTATTAGGTCTAAGTTATTATTCTGAATAAATACATTGTTCATATCTGTATAAACCAAAAATTTTAGTCTAAGTTTCTTTTCTTTTTTTTATATTTTATTTAGTTAGTTGATTTTTCTCTTTTTCTCCCAGCTCCATAGCAGCAGCTAACAGACGCCGGTACCAGCCAACATCGCTTCAAAGTGATGGGGAGAGACCACCCGGACAAAAGACAAGAGAACCATATTTACCATTTGTGACATCACTTTGTTCCGCCTTTAACCCATCCGTGCAGTGAACACACACATACACACACACACACACCAGTAAAACACACACAGTGGACAGTGAGCACACATGCCCGGAGCGGTGGTCAGCCATTGCTACAGCCCCAGGGAGCAGAGACGATAAAGGGCCTTGCTCAAGGGCCTAACAGTGGCAGCTTGCTGAACCCGGGTATCAAACCCACAACTTTGTCTGGAGCTCTAACCGCTGAGCCATTACTGCCTCACTATAAGACAAAATTAATAAATAAAAATATAAAAGCCTGGACAATTGTGCCCTCCTAGACTCTGGCTCCTGATGGCAAAGCAGCAGGGCTTGGGATTAAACTTCAGAGCCACTCAGAGCCCTATTCACATTCCCTGTGTTAAAGTGTGTGTGTGAATAGTTAATGAAATATTATGTGATTTTCTCTTTTACTCCATTTCTACTGTAAATACTTGGCTACATTAAAAATATATGTCAGCCTCAATGTATTTTTGAGGGAAAATAAAGGTTGGTTAATTGATTGATTGATTAAATCAATAAAAAATATTGGATGTCAGCACTGGTCCACAGTTCCCACATTAAAACTGTAAAGTCATGTAATTATGGATTTATTTCAAACGATTGCTTTAAAGGCAATAAAATATCAGTGCTGCCATGTACTTCTCCTTCCCCTACAAAACGTGTTTCTCGTGCGTGTGTAACCCGCATACAAACACGTGCCGTTAAGTAGAGAGGGAGTGTATACTAAGACTAGAGAACAACTCGGGCAGCTTCGCTGGCCTGTAACTAATTCCTGCTTGGACACTACAGCACAGTCCAGAAGACTCATTATGTAAACTTCCTCTGACGGCGTTCCAGAAGCTTCTCCAGAGTAGCCGAGAGGAAAGCTGGGTGTTCAGTCCAAGGAAGCTCAGTCCCTCGCCGTAGAAGCCTGGCCTGCATGCAGCCAAAAAATTCCCCACATTAGAGAGACGGAGCCGCCGTCTCCGAGCCAATTCTCCGAGCTCATTGTAGTCGGCGGTTGAGATCAAGACCATTTATGACTCCCCCGGCGTGCCCGGATCTCCTCTAATAGAGCTCCTGTATATCTAACATGCCGGTAATTTACTCCACTCTCTCCAGCAGCCACCGTCTCTCCCAGCACATCAGTGCTAATATTTCAATTCGCTGTGTAAAGACAAAAGTCGCCGCAGAATCTAAACAGAAATAGAAAAATTTCAGTCAACTGGCAAATAATTAAAGCTGAAAATGAGAAAAGCATCTGCCTCTCCATGCGTGTAGTTGCTTTGATTTCAGAGGGGTTTCAGCTGAAATGACTGCATGATGAGCTTGAAGGAAGAAACAAATGGCAAAAGCTGAGGCTTAGATAGGCTGGTGGTTAAAGCAGCAGTGTGTGGTCTTCTCCTCTCCAGCTCTGGACGAGTGAGGAGTGAGCTCTGCCAGAACTTCTTAATAACGTTAAGAAAATGCAAATAAGCGTTTGTACCAGTTTTGCTTTGAAGTTTCTTCTGAAAATTGAAAATGTAAGTTTTTATGTCTAGCTCTTTGCATTATTATGGACAACTGTGTGTATATGTGTGTGTGTGTGTGTGTGTGTGTGTGTGCTCCAGTATTACTAGCATTATAAAAGATCAAAGGCCCTGACACTGGTGGGACGTCATGGAAATTCTGGCACTGGACACATTTTGCCAGTTTCCATGGTGAAACATTCCCTTAGACCTGTGGTTTTCACCCAGCGGATCAAGGCATGAGGTGGCATATTGGTGAAGCAGGTAGTGTGTGTGCGCCACACAGGTCTAGGGGCTTGGGTTGTGGGCTTGATCTTTGCTGCTGTCTCAGCCTGTGAGGAGTTTGGTTTGCTGTCCATGTCAGTTTCCTTTCACAAATACACATGGTAGGTGAACTGCCTATGCTGAATTGTTCCTAGGTATGAGTGTGTGTGTGTGTGTGTGTGTGTGTTCTTGGTACAACTTCACTACTGCGGCCCACGAGTTAGTGGTCGCCAATATGCTACCACCCTTTGCCCAGTACCCTATTATTATGCCCTATTGAACATCAGTCAAGTCGCGTCCTTTGCCCATGCTGATTGTTTTGCATTCTGCTACAACTGACTGGTGTGCTCACTTATTTATACGTGCAGCAAACCCTGTCACGTGGCATCTCTGACGTCCCAGGCCGAGCTCCTTCCAAACCAGGGGTGGTCACAAGATTCATATATGACTGTGACAGTGGATGAAGGGTGGTAGCATCCATGCCACAGTGTGTTGCTAGTGTCAGTCGAGCTAAGGGTGGTTATTCCCACTATTAGGTAGGCGGTCAATGTATATTTATTGATCATAAAGACAATAACACAGGTAACTAGGTTTGTTTGCCAACAACAATTCAGTTGGTTAAATCTTATAGTGGACCACAGAAGCTATTGTGGTCAACTGTGGCTAGAGTGTAGCCTTGTCCCAGAGCAGGAAAAGCCTAAAGATTTTGTGGTGCTGAGATTAGGGTTAGGGTTGTAGCTAAGCACAGGCATAGTAGCAGTAATAGGCTCTTTCAGCATTTCCAGCTTGCCATTTTTGTCAGTCTCTGAAGTAGGTAATTACATCTCCAGTGTAAGCATAACAAATACCACAGTCAAGAGGTCTGTAGAGCGCAGCACATTTGCTTGCAATTGCAATTAAACTAACATATGTGAAGATAAACATTGACGGCTCTCAATGATACGTTAAGAAGCCAATATCGTGATATATAATTAACTGAGAAGAAAAGATCTTATGTAGGAAATGTCAGGTCTCCTACACATGCAAGGTTGCCACTGTTAGATCTAGCTTTAGCTTATCAGAAAAAGCAGCCAGCCTCTCTCGCTCCCACGCCCCCTCCTTATCTGATACAAAAACATACTGACGTCCCCTGCAGTACCCAAAAATATCTCTTATATTTGTATGACTAAGGCAGAATATTTCTGACTAATAAAACATGATTTTTCAATTTTGGAGATCTGGTATTTCATTGACTGTTGACTGAGCACATGTTAGCTACATTTGAAGGTGGCCTGGAATAGAAAATGAGAGTTCAGTGCATGGAGGTCAAAAACTGTGAACTTCAAACACTGTTGTCTCCTTCATCGAAAGAAACCATCAAAGCAGAACCGGAAATGAGCCAATTCTAAAACCCCCAAACTGTTACATACCAGTCTTGACTCTTGGCCCCTAATATGAACCCAGACCACTAACGATAGCCTTTCAAGGCTAAACGCAACATCTACTTCGGGAGAACATGGAAGCAAGGCTAAAAAGGCTAAAAGCTGGAAAAGCACAAGGAGTACCATTGCTACAGTTGCAATGGGAATGATTCACCACCATTGCAAATTAGGTAAACCTTTGAGCAACCTTTGTTCTGACCTGTTGCAAACATGATGCATAGCCAGCTTCTAGCAGCTTTCCTGTGGAATCTTAGGCCATTCCTCAAGAACAGTGGCCTCCAGTGCACTAGTATTACTGTGTCTGCGAGCTGCATGCATCTTCTTTAAATCCCACCATAGATTTTCCTAGGGGTTCAAGCCAGCCAGATGTGAAGACCACTGCAGAACTTCTTTCAGGACTTCTTTTGAAACCAAGCCTTGGTGGACTTTGCAAAGCAGCCAGAGAACATCACTGAGCCACCACCACGCTTCACTGTAGGCAGGGTGCTCTTTTTCACGTATGCTTCATTCTTCCTCCTCCAGATATGTGTAGTCTGACTGTTCATTTTGGATTTGTATACAGCTTTTTGATCTGATGCTATTTTTTCCCATAGAATGAAGAAATCAAACGTCATGAGTTCGCAAATTACTAGTAACACCCAAGTAACCGCATGGGGTACCACAGCAACCACCTGAGACACCATATCAACCACTGAGCAAAACCGTAGCAATCCTAAAGCATCCACCTGGTATACCATAGCAACCACTTAGCAAAAAAAGTCTCCCGCTAATGACCACTTAGCAACAGTCTAGCAACCGGCTGTAATTAGTTTTAATTCGGTGCTATTTTCGCTCCCTCTGACTCCCTCCAGTTGGTTATCAATGAAGTGATTCTTTCACTGGAGTGATCGTGATGAGGCCTCTAATGGCATCTGGACTCATTTTCTCAAGAGCTATGAAGTCAAGAGCTGCTTCCTCTAAAGCCAACTTCAGCTGCATGTACTTGTTGAACCAATAATGAGGAGGAAATCCATTTGGTTGATAATGGGAAATTGTAATTTCCTGATAGCTCACTAAAAAGTTGCTGAAATGAAGGGGAAAAAGCGAGTAATTAAGCGAGTAACCTAGTGTGGGTATCTCCTTGAGAACAACTTGCTGTTAGAAAGGTGCCTGCTCCGCACCGTCACGTTAAAAACGACAACCACACACTTGGCAAATTCAGACTTTTTAATCTGCATTTTAAATGAGCCTTTCTCAAACTGTGTATGCACACGCTTTGGTGGAGCAGCACGGCCGAAACCATGGTGTCATACTTATTTACCATGTTAAGTGACTCTACAGGCTTTGTTTGTTTGCAATTTCAGCTCTTGCTGACAGTAAGAAACACGCCTTCGCCTTGCTTCAAAACATTCATTAATTACTACAATAGCGGGAAGTGTTGAAGGGTTCTTTTGAGTAGAGAGAAGAGGAGGACAGCTAAAAGACTGCCTTGGCAACGCAAGACACAGCGGTGGCTCTCTATGTTCTCCTGAAGAGAGCAGTGAAAATTGGCCCTTCAGTGAATGGCGCTAAATTTGCTTATCGCTCCCTCAAGAGCTGCTACCTCAAGTGACCAAGTAAGACATCACGGTGCTGTCACATACTGCACGGCTCATGAATAACTTTGCCATCAAAGGACTGTTGTCTAACTGGATCGTGCACAGGTAGGGCCAGTTTCCCTTACTGATTAGGCTTAAGCCTAGAGCATAAAGACTTACCATTGGGACTGCAGTTTAGACCCAGACAAGACATCCATGTTCAGAAAACTGGCCCAACAAGACTTCAAACCATTAGAATCTGGAAGGGAAGTTTCTGTGGCTCCCTCAATGCTCGCTTTGCTAAGTTGCTGCAAGTTTTATTAATGACTTAGACTCACTTTGAGAAAAATGGCAATCCTTGGTGTAAAATTAGTAACAGGGTGTGAGCCAAGAGATACCATAGCCTCAACTTACTGAATGGAACAGCCTGATCTCCTTTTCTCATCTTGTAAATGACCCATTGCTACATTCAGATGAATTGCGACCGCTAGCATTGAAGGAAAGACCACTGGCAACCCACACACAGAGAATCGACTCAATTGAGAGTCGACTTGTCAAACCCAATGTTACTGTAACCAAGCAAAAACTACAAAAATGTCAAATGTAATGTGATTATTTGAACATTTCCCCTTATTCTTAACCTCACCCCTTATTCCTTACCTAACCTTATCCATGGAGACATAAGGAATGTCTCCAGCAAGGAGGATGAGGATGTCACCAGCAAGACATACAGTGGGGAAAAAAAGTATTTAGTCAGTCACCAATTGTGCAAGTTCTTCCACTTAAAAAAATGAGAGAGGCCTGTAATTGACATCATAGGTAGACCTCAACTATGAGAGACAAAATGAGAAAAAAAATCAGAAAATCACATTGTCTGATTTTTAAAGAATTTATTTGCAAATAATGGTGGAAAATAAGTATTTGGTCAATAACAAAAGTTCATCTCAATACTTTGTTATATATCCTTTGTTGGCAATGACAGAGGTCAAACGTTTTCTGTAAGTCTTCACAAGGTTGGCACACACCGTTGCTGGTATGTTGGCCCATTCCTCCATGCAGATCTCCTCTAGAGCAGTGATGTTTTGGGGGCTGTCGGCGGGCAACACAGACTTTCAACTCCCTCCAAAGGTTTTCTATGGGGTTGAGATCTGGAGACTGGCTAGGCCACGGATATGTATTGGCTTAAGCAGGGGAACACGTCTGGCACTGCAAGATCTGAGTCCCTGGCGGCGTAGTGTGTTACTGACGGTAGCCTTTGTAATGTTGGTCCCAGCTTTCTGCAGGTCATTCACTAGGTCCCCCCGTGTGGTTCTGGGATTTTTGCTCACCGTTCTTGTGATCATTTTGACCCCACGGGCTGAGATCTTGCGTGGAGCCCCTGATCGAGGGAGATTAGCAGTGGTCTTGTAGGTCTCCCATTTTCTGATTATTGCTCCCACAGTAGATTTCTTCATACCAAGCTGCTTGCCTATTGCAGATTCAGTCTTCCCAGCCTGGTGCAGGTCTACAATTTTGTTTCTGGTGTCCTTCGACGGCGCTTTGGTCTTCACCATAGTGGAGTTTGGAGTGTGACTATTTGAGGTTGTGGGCAGGTGTCTTTTATACTGTTAACGATTTCAAACAGGTGCCATTAATACAGGTAATGAGTGAAGGACAGAGAAGCCTCTTAAAGAAGAAGTTACAGGTCTGTGACAGCCAGAAATCTTGCCTGTTTGTAGGTGACCAAATACTTATTTTCCACCATTATTTGCAAATAAATTCTTTAAAAATCAGACAATGTGGTTTTCTGTTTTTTTTTTTCTCATTTTGTCTCTCATAGTTGAGGTCTACCTATGATGTCAATTACAGGCTTCTCTCATTTTTTTAAGTGGGAGAACTTGCACAATTGGTGACTGACTAAATACTTTTTTCCCCCACTGTATATCGTGACATGGACTGTATTAGGTGATGGAAGGTGGTCATTATAGAGGTTAACTGGTCCACAGCTTTATGCTCTTGCTGGAGTCATTGTTCCCCTCTGGCATCACTGGCCCGTGGGAACCACTGTTATGCCGTTGGGAGACACTTAATCTGGGAGAAGTCCATTCTCTGTACACCCTTACTTCGGCAGCCTAGAACGTCCCACAAAGTCAGCGGTTTCCAAAGTGCTACCAGTGGACGGGTGAAGAGCGATTAAAAAGGCTGTATTTTTAGATCGGAACAGTCGACCTATATGGACGTTTCAATGTGAGATCATGTTGGAATGGAAGTAAACCCTGACGTTTGGACATAGATGTATACATAATAAACAGACTGTCCTGCCACTACTCTTCAACATGTTTTCCATCACATTTCTATCACAAAAATAACAATTTTGCGAGACAAGAAACAGTACAGAATTTGGGAGGCTTCCAAGTGGCGATGCCATACCATGAAATTACCGGTTTGATTCCCAGTGATGCCAAAGCCATTCGTGGCTAGGAGTCCCAGTGAGCACATTTGGCCTTACTCTCTCTAGGTGGGTAGGACAGCTCCTTCTTCACCCCATCTATCCAATTGCAATGTGTAAGGCAGCCGTTTGACGCTCCCAGGCACTGGGTGGGAACTGAATATGACAAAGTTCATTTATGCCCTTGCCCCATTGTCTTGGAGATTGGCCATGTTGTGACGACATATTCTCAGATATTATTTTAGTCATAATTGATAAAGATTAAGGTAAGATTAATATTATTACGTGATGTGAAGTTGAGCAAATTCTGTGTTCTGTTTGGGTCTTTGTTCTCTGATTGTATCCATCCCTCGTCTTTCTCTTTTACCTTCAACTATTCCAGGCATATCTACCTTTCCCAAAGAACTGGTTCTTCTCATAAAATGTCCAAAATAACATCAGCTTCAGTTTGGTTATCCAGGCTCCAATCGAGAGTTGAGAATTGATTTGGTCAAGGATCTCTTTTTTGTTTTCTCTCTCTGTTTGTTTTCTTCCCCACCCAGTGTGCCCTCAAAAGTCTTCACCAACACCTAAGTTCAAAGGCATCAATATTTTTCTCATCTCGCTTGTTTATTGTCCAGATTTCAAATCCATAACAAACCGTAGACGAGACCAGAGCCTGGACAATTCTGATCTTTGTTTGTAGAGACAAGTCGTTACATTTGTAATTAAGGTGTTACCTTAATGACAATCTAGCCAACTCATGAACTTGCATTTAATTTAGATACTGAACGTGTGCATATATTATGCTGAACAGACATTAATGATCACACCTCAAAAACACATCTAATCCAGAAAGAAGGAATTTATTAGACAGTGTCTTTGTCAAATCCTTTTAAGATTAGCCATAGCAGGAAAATGCCTCTTTGTATTGCAAAATAGATCACAAAACTTCACAGTATCTCTGAAATCAACGGAGAAAGGGTAAGCATTACTCATTTCACTACTGTTAAGGTTAGGTTTAGATGTAGATTAAGGTTAGATTAAGGTTAGTTTTAGGTGTAGATTAATGTTAGGTTACGATTAGGTTTAGGTTTTAAGGTTAGATTTAGAATATGGGTTAAGGTTAGGTTTAGGTATAGATTAGGGTTAGGTTAAGAATAAAAGTTAAGGTTAGGTTTAGGTGTAGACTAGGGTGTATGTTAAGGTTCAGTTTAGAAAATGGGTTGAGGTTAAGTTTAGGTGTAGATTAAAGTTAGCTTACGATGAGGTTTAGATTAAGGTGTAGGTTAAGGTTAGATTTAGAATATGGGTTAAGGTTAGTTTTAGGTGTAGATTAGGGTGTATGTTAAGGTTAGGTCAAGATTAGGTTTCGGTGTAGATTAGGGTGTATGTTAAGGCTAGGTTTAGAATATGGGTTAAGGTTAGGTTTAGGTGTAGATTAGGGTGTATGTTAAGGCTAGTTTTAGAATATGGGTTAAGGTTAGGTTTAGGTGTAGATTAGGATGTATGTTAAGGTTAGGTCAAGATTAGGTTTAGGTGTAGATTAGGGTGTATGTTAAGGTTAGGTCAAGATTAGGTTTCGGTGTAGATTAGGGTGTATGTTAAGGCTAGTTTTAGAATATGGGTTAAGGTTAGGTTTAGGTGTAGATTAGGGTGTATGTTAAGGTTAGGTCAAGATTAGGTTTAGGTGTAGATTAGGGTTAGGTTAAGAATAATAGTCTTAAATAAAAAAAGAACACTGGTGAATGTCAGCTGTGTAAAGTTTCAGTTCAGAATGGTTGGTGAATGAGGCTCATCTTGGTCTGTATGACATGTTCTCACCTGGATCTGAGTGATACTGCCATACTCTCATCCTATACCTCTGTTCCTATTAGGCCTTATTCAAGGCAACCTACACTGTACCACACTTGAGTGACACCTGAGTAATGCAGTGCTCTCGAATAATCAGAACACCCTCAACGCTTTTCTACTGACTGCTGACTGCAACTGTGCTTTCTAACAACAGCACACAGTGTGTGGCGTAGAAGTCAGATCCAGTCCATATGCAGTAATACTCTTCTTCTGATTGTGGCCAAACTACACTACACCGACAAAAGTATTGGGACACCTCTGAAATCAATGGTATTAAAAAATGTCTACAAGATTTTCTACAAGATTTCAGTGCAATGCTGTGAGGATTTGATTGCCGTAAACAATGGGAGTGAAATCAGGATGTTGGCTGGAACACAGCTCAACTGCTTCACAGCTTAATGCTGGGGCCTTTACATCCCTCTAGCCCATGCCTGGCATTAGCCATTGTGCCAATAGGTTCATGTTTATCTGCTCCAGATAGCCCTATTCTATTGGCATTACTTTTTTACAGGGACTAGACAAGCTGTTTGTGTATGTGTGTGTGTTTGTGTGTGTGTATATTTGCACATCTGTGTCAGAAAAAAGTGCAACTTAAAGCAGCTAGATGCATTCATTAGAAAGGGTGTCCACAAATATTTGGACACATAGTGTATGGCATATTATTATTATATTATACATTTATTCACTCTACAGAGCTTGTTTTAGAGTGTGAGCAGAAGCTGTGTTATTTGCCCAGAAAAGCACACGTCCCTGATATATAACAAGACTAGATCTCTTATCATACACAGTATGCTATGCTAACACCAGCCTTACCCATTTTTGCTTCTGTTTCACAGTGGCTGTCAAAAGCATACTACAGGCATTGGTCTACTGGCGTTAGCTACACAATCTCATTAGTTTTAGAGGTGACACAGTGGGTTATAAGTGTAATAGGCCATTTCTAAATGTTCAATATTCAGCATGAATCAGTAGTGGCACTTGTAATTTCCCAGCATGAGAGACTAATTGAAAGACATGCTTCAGTTGTTCTGCTGGAGCTGTGAAAACTAGTTAGTCATAGCCTACTACGAGAGGTCAAATGAAAGGAATCGGGGAAATTGTGTGGGATGAAAAAAGAGAAACGACCTTGTTCAAAACAAACGATATGAATAGCAGTGATTTTTCAGCTAAATTAAAAAGGGAACGGAAGTGTGAGATTGACTCCCCTTCACTGAACCTGGTTTAGGACCCCCTCGGACTGAGCGCGCTTACTGTACGTAGCCGTGGTCACATGAGATTTGTGTGTGATGCCACATTGTAGAAACGGGGCAGAGCAGATGGTTCCCATCAGCAGGAGAGCTATGCTGCATTTCGCTTTACAAAATGCTGTTAAAACACAGCGCCTCCTTATTTATTGACATCGTGCATCTTGGAGCATTTGAGAAGGACGTGAGTGTGTGCTTCTATTGCCAAAGGCGGTTTGGCCTCAGATCCCTCCTTCAAGGCTCTTGTACGTGTCCCTCTTGATGATGCTGTTGTCTTCTTGCTGTAAGCATACAGACACTGCTTGTGTAAAGAGGCTATCTGCTGGGGCTTTTTTCCAAGACAGGCGACAGAGGAGCAGATTTGCTTTAACACTATTAATACTTCACTCCTGTAATGTCCCAAAAGTCACACCTCGGCCTAGCTGCAGCATATTGACACTGTCATATCAAAACCTTGTAAATCCATTTCTTTCATGATGTTTTTACACTGTTTTTAAATGCCAGCTGCTCTTTAATCTGGGTGAATGTCAGTGGGGAACCTTCAGAGCCTTCCAGGCCTTCGGAGATTAAAAGGAATCCAAAAATAGGCTTCTTGTATTTTAGCTTGTATAACACTTGTATGCAAGTGTTGTAATAATTGTTTTGTTTAAATGCAAACATAATAATAATAATAATAATAATAATAATAATAATAATTATTATTATTATTATTATTATTATTATTATTATTATTATTATTACTACTACTACTACTACTGATAATAATAGTAATAAATAAATAAAATCTAAATAGTTTTAGTCAGTTGTTAGAAACAGTAGTAGCAGCTCTGTAGCAGGGCGTTTTGCTGGAAGAGTCACTGATGAGCTGCTATTTATGATATATATATATATATATATATATATATATATATATATATATATATATATATATGAGCCTATGGTGTCTTTATAATATATGTCTAATATATATGTCAATATATATATATTCCCCATATATACACTCCCTATGAAAACTACCTACCTATATATATATATATATATATATATATATATATACTGTGTATATATATAGGTATTTTGGCTAAATGAGTTCAATCTTGGCTGTAGAGTTGAGTGAGCTGTGACTAAGACCCATATCTCTCAGCAGCATGTTTTCTGGTCACCAGTCAAGAGCTTTTTTGAGCCTAGATCAGAGAAGCACAAGCCAGAGACTCCTGGTATGAGCTGGCTGGCCTCCGTTGTTTCTCTCTGTCCTTCCAGTTTATGCCTCTCCATAGTCCACACTCTCCTGCTGACTCACTGTCTTCACTCAGGATCCGACTCAGAGAAAAAGCACAGGAGAGAAAGCGAGAGCGAGGGCGAGAGAGGCACTGTGTTACTTGGCTCTCCTCTCGTTTTGAGAGTTCCTCTTGGCCTCAGTCTTGCCAACTGGAGGCATTGGGCCTGGAGGGCTGAAGTCTGGCCAAAGGGGGCTTACATAACACACACACACACACACACACCTATCAATAGTGTAAGTCTTGCATGCACTTATGCTAGCCCGTGTACCCGCTGAATACAAATCAGTTGCTAAGTTGATCCTCATGCCGTGGGAAATGTGCTACAAAGTCCAATGTGCTTCAAATCAACTCAAAATGAAAAGCCTGAAAGGCAAGTGCAAACACGTGCCACCTATCTTGTCAGCAGACCGCCTTGATTCTGCGCATGATATTAGGCCTTCTTATAGCTTGGGGGCAAGAAAATGACCATATGTGGCCTGTGTTCTTAGTAGCACCTCTTCTAGAATCGATGCCGTGCCACTTTCCTCTCTGGGATACACACAGCACCAGGTATGAACTTCAGCAGAATTTCAATTAGCGCTCTTTAATGACGCGCTAATTAATTAAACAGAGAATGGACTCGTTTCCCATCACCAGATTGCTAGCTCGCGGCCCTCTCTCATGCATTGGGAATTCTGGCAGTGGCTTAGCATTCGATCCTTCTTGTTAGTTGATGTGTTTTTGTCCAAAACTGCAAGAGATAATAAGGAACCAAAAAAGCGTATAGTTCAGCAGTTCGGGAGAGGGTAGTGAACGAAATCTCATTCTCAGGCCATGTCCTCAGGTGGTGGTTGTGGTGGAAAAGTCAAATTTAATTGAATAGCACTATTTACAACTGCAAAAGAAGTAATAAAACATAAAAAATACTGGCAGTGCTGGTTGTGGTTCCTAGAATTTCACCAAAAAAACAAATAACCAGTCACAGCGTATTAGATATTACTGTATGTTTTTTTTGGGGAACTGTACATTTTATATTCAAGACCTGTTTTGTTTGCAGTGAACAAAATACATTAAAAATATTTACACTATAAAGTCTCACCAACAATTTTAGTGGCATAAATATTTTTAGTCTTATTCTTTTATCCCTAATTGACTAAATCAATTATCAATTGACAAAAATCTGACAGTTAAATCCTGTGGTAATGCAAAAGTAACCACTGCAATTGCCAGCCAGCATAGAGTCCCATAGAAAATGGTACCAGTTTTTACATGCCAATTAGAACTTCCTACTTCCCACTTGTGAAGTTAGAATTATGAGCATGTCACATTCAAGTGCTTTGTTTTTAGAAGTAACATGAAAAGTGTTGGCTAATGTAATGCTAATCGCTTGCACAGGAGTAGCAGAGAAGTCAATGGGTAAAAGGATACACCATTGTTCTATATCAGGTTAAATGCACACAGATTACTGGTAAAAATAAAGAACTACGTACCATTCAGTTCTGAATCTGTCCTCCTCGCTGCCATTGTTTCTATCAAAACAATCTCAGAGTTTCTCACCTAAGAGGGTGTTCATATGCAACTTCCCAGTCGGGAACTCTTACCATAATTCTGGCAGCATGTGAATGCAGCATGAGGACAGACAGTGAACTAAATTAAATAAAATATGAATGTAAACCCAGGAGATGGTAGCCTGAGGGGAACAACTACACCCTGATAGTGTTGGGACATGCCCAGCATGAATATAGATGATGCCAGGAGTAAATGGAAAAAGGTGTTTTACTTTATAATGTTGCACACTCAAACCCACTGTATATTAATAAATAACTGTTTCATATACATGTTGAGAAACATCAACATGTGAGAAATTATTCAATCCAAAATCAGTTTAGTTTGATGTATTTTTTTTTTTTTTACAAAAAATCAAAGCAAAACAGCAAAGAATGTTGGCTGTTCAATAAATATTACAGAATATTTCTGTTAAAATACATGAAAAATACATATTTATCATGGGAATTATGTTTTATTTCAGAAAAGAGGTGTACAAATGAATGTTTTAGCTGATATATGTATTTATGGAATTTCACTGTTACAGAAACTGTTACAGAAACCTTTGTT
The DNA here is from genome assembly GCF_030463535.1 of Salminus brasiliensis. Taxonomy (NCBI): domain Eukaryota; kingdom Metazoa; phylum Chordata; class Actinopteri; order Characiformes; family Bryconidae; genus Salminus; species Salminus brasiliensis. Next base: position 7,273,083 of record NC_132883.1, read on the forward strand.
TCCACCTCCGGTCAAGACTACATATAAATTAATGTCAAAAAGTCACCATATGACCACATATCACATTTAATGTAATCCCAGCAGTCATGGTATCAATAAAGAAAGTAATGATGACATAAGTATTTGGACAGTGTACAATGTTTGTAGTTTTGCCATGGTATACCGCTTAAACGGATTTGAACGTTTAAACCCTAATCGCTTTATGGCCAGAAACTGACTATTAATGAAGGTCTAGAAAATTGCCTCAACAGATGGGCTACAGTCTTTAACTATGTCAACAAGGTGGAGCTCCAAGGTAAAGGTTTCTAATAAAGTGGCCAGAAACTGTACACTGCTTATAACCAGTACGAACATGAGCATGATGCAGTCAGTAATGATTATGTGTCAGTTCACGTACCAATAATTCCATATGAGCTCAAAGGTAAAGCTGCAAAAAGACTGTTCCTCCAGTGGAGGAGGCTTTATGTAGGCCAGTGTTTGAAGCTAGCAGCAGTGGAGGTATCGATTCGGAGCATTCATTCAGTTCTTATGGCAAGCAGAATAGATAATCATTTCTGCACAATCCCCGAATCTCCCCTGCACGCCTCTCATTCGCTCCAATTTGTTTGATGAATAAACAGGCTCTAGTTTCATCCTGAGCGGAGAACACCCTGCACACACAGCCTACTCTTCACCCCATGCTGAATTTCAAATAATGTGCAAGTTTCAACAAATAATTTTAGCTCCAAGCGCATGCTGATTTCTCTAGATTACATATCTTACATGGACTACTGGGCCATCTCTCATAGTTAGTGTTTATTTACAGCCTTAAAAACCTTTTATTATACAGTTTTACCGAAGAACCCCTCAGTTTTTAATGAGGGCAGTATTTTAACAAGGCAGCATTATGCAAGAATTAGTATTTGTTTTGGTCTGGGACTCCCCCTACAGCCGGGAAGTGGAATTCACACTTTAGCCACCCCTTAGAAAGGGCAAGCATGCATTTCTGGACAAGCTGAGAGATAGAGAACCGTCACTGAAAGTGAAAGAAGCATGTGGACTGAGGCGGAAAAGTAATTTTACAGGATTTTACCCAAATATGACTCGCAGCATTGCGCAGTTCTCTCGAGTGTTGTCCTGCACCTCTTCACCAGAGTTACACAGTGCAGAATAATTTTGAAGCCGTTATTTTAAGGTGAAAATGCTAAATAATGTTGCTTTAGTGTCATCAGGCTTGAGTAGCCTGGCTCTAGATGCAAGTATGTTAGGTCAACCTGAAATCAAAGTGGGGTGAGTTTCCCATGGAACGAGATAAAAGAGAGTTTTCCTTAACAGCTTCGTAAACCAAGGCTTAATGAGTGAGTTAAAAGGTCTTTGTTGGCTCCTCCCCAACTCAAAACCATCGAATCAACTCAGATATATGGTATGTCTTCATTAGTACACTCGAAAACATTTTTTCTGTCTTAAAAACAATAACAAGCGATGCAAAATACTCAAATACACAAATATGACTGCAGAAATCAATCCATATTAATGCTACAAATCATTAAAATGCATTATTATAAATAATAAATAAGTTCACATTCTTTATAGAGACACACTCGTTCTAAAGCATGAGAACTCTGCAGTAGATCATTTATCATATTTCAAAGAAATAATAATAATGTGGCATAAGCAGAATTAATGGCACATTAAATATGTTATATTAAATTGATGAAATGTGTCTAAAATGTGCAGAAAAAGCTTAAATTAATTTGCTGTAGAGGAGTTATTCACATTTCCGCACAGTGTTAGGCTAAGGGGTTTGGAAATCCCTGCTTACATGTTTAGTTGATTTCCTAAATGAGAGAACATATTCTTTCAGAAAACAAACAATTTTCATTACCCATCCGTCCCATCCATCTTCTTATCCGCTTCTTCCTTGTCTTCCAGAGTCATCATTGGATACGAGACAGGAATATCCCCTGTACAGCGCACCAGCATGTTCTAATCAGTTACATGTTATTTAAAAAAAGAGCAGTTTAGAAATAGCCCTGCTGCTCTTTTACTGAAGCCTTTTGTCCACAAATCTCTAAAACTGCTTAAATATCATAATACTTACTGTGAATCAGCCTGATGTTATAGTTTTATCCTATTACCGTTGCTATTATTCTTTGGTATTACAGGACAGTAATTCTGCTCTACACTTTATTTGGAGAGCTTTCACAGATATGAATTGTGACTCTTCCACATCATTTTTTTCTCCATATTTAGGTTTTTGTAACAGGTGTCTTTGTCTTGCCCTTGGATTTTCCCTTCCTGGTCTATGTCTTTGTTTTGCCCTGCTCTGTATTTGTTTGTTTCTGGTCTCTGCCCTAGCCCCACCTTGTCATTAGTGTTCCCACCTGTGCCTCCTCTGTGCACCCTCTTGTTAGTCTCAGGTGTTGCTTGTTGGCCTTTGTATAAGTAGTCCCTTTGTGCCAGTGTTTCTTTGTCTGGTCTTGTACATGTGTGTGTTCCTGGTTCATGGCAGTTTGCGTGGTATGTTAGCTTCCCTGTGTCTGTTTTGTTCTTCAGTTTGCATTTCTTTGGTTCCTGTTGTGCTTAATCTGGTTCTGTGATTAATAAATATTACCTGCATTTACATCCACTGCTGCCTCCAAGCTCCACAATCGTGAAATTGTTTTAATATATCCTACATTTAATAACTAATATACTATATTATTTATGAATATATGTAGTGGTTGAATAATATACAGTGGGGAGAACAAGTATTTGATACACTGCTGATTTTTCAGGTTTTCCCACTTGCAAAGCATGTAGAAGACTGTAATTTTTATCATAGGTACTCTTCAACTGTGAGTGATGGAATCTAAAACAAAAATCCAGAAAAATACATTGTATGATATTTAAATAATTAATTTCCATTTTATTGTGGGAAATAAGTATTTGATACACCAGAAAAAGAAACTTAATATTTGGTACAGAAACCTTTGTTTGCAATTACAGAGATGAGACGTTTCCTGTAGTTCTTGACAAGGTTTGCACACACTGCAGCAGGGATTTTGGCCCACTCCTCCATACAGATCTCCTCCAGAGCCTTCAGGTTTCGTGGCTGTCGCTGGGCCAAACGGACTTTAAGCTCCCTCCAAAGATTTTCTATTGGATTCAGGTCTGGAGACTGGCTAGGCCACTCCAGGACCTTAAGATGTTTCCTACGGAGCCACTCTGTAGTTGCCCTGGCTGTGTGTTTTGGGTTGTTATCATGCTGGAAGACCCAGCCACGACCCATCTTCAGTGCTCTTACTGAGGGAAGGAGGTTGTTGGCCAAAATCTCACGATACATGGCCCCATCCATCCTTCCCACAATACGGTGCAGTCGTCCTGTCCCCTTTGCAGAAAAGCATCCCCAAAGAATGATGTTTCCACCGCCATGCTTCACGGTTGGGATGGTGTTCTTGGGGTTGTACTCATCATTCTTCTTCCTCCAAACATGACGAGTGGAGTTTAAACCAAAAAGTTCTATTTTTGTCTCATCAGACCACATGACCTTCTCCCATTCCTCCTCTGGATCATTCAGATGGTCATTTGCAAACTTCAGACGGGCTTTGACATGCGTTGGCTTGAGGAAGGGCACCTTGCGTGCACTGCAGGATTTTAATCCTTGACGGCGTAGAGTGTTACTGATTGTTTTCTTTGAGACTGTGGTCCCAGCTCTATTCAGGTCATTGACCAGGTCCTGCCGTGTAATTCTGGGCTCATTCCTCACCTTCCTCAAGATCATTGATGCTCCACGAGGTGAGATCTTGCATGGCGCCCCAGACCGAGGGAGATTATCCGTTATTTTGCATTTCTTCCATTTTCTAATAATTGCACCAACAGTTGTTGCCTTCTCACCAAGCTGCTTGCCTATTGTCCTGTAGCCCATCCCAGCCTTGTGCAGGTCTACAATTTTATCCCTGATGTCCTTACAAAGCTCTCTGGTCTTGGGCATTGTGGAGATGCTGGAGTCTGACTGATTGAGTGTGTGGACAGGTGTCTTTTATACAGGTAACGAGTTCAAACAGGTGCAGTTAATACAGGTAATGAGTGGAGAACAGGAGGGCTTCTTAAAGAAGAAGTAACATGTCTGTGAGAGCCAAAATTCTTACTGGTTGATAGATGATCAAATACTTATTTCCCACAATAAAATGGAAATTAATTATTTAAAAATCATACAATGTATTTTTCTGGATTTTTGTTTTAGATTCCATCACTCACAGTTGAAGAGTACCTATGATAAAAATTACAGTCTTCTACATGCTTTGCAAGTGGGAAAACCTGAAAAATCAGCAGTGTATCAAATACTTGTTCTCCCCACTGTATATAAAATATACTATTCAACTACTACAATTCAGTTACAAAGTATTCTAACAGATTATTTAGTTGAACATTAGTTAAAGAAAAGATATCTACAAAGCACCAAAATAAAGTGTTCAGGCTTCAGATTCCAGCCAGCAGCTTCAACCATTAACATTTAAACCACTGTACATCATTTTTAAGTGCTCCATTTTTAGAGATTCTGTGACCTTTGGCGAATGTCAGCTTGTCACCGACCAGAACAGTTTTAGATACGGTGACAAAGCCGCCTGTCACTGTATCGCATTTACATTGAAAAGCTGATGATATTGGCGTCTTTTAGTGCAGCACATTACTGGATGTCTCAAAGTACAAGGTGTATTATGTTTACTCACATGAATCAAAGCGACCACGTTTGATCCGACTCATCTGCCAATGCAGGCTTTGGCAGAACCCCTTTGCTCCGACATGCATCTCTCATGTGTGTCACATAATTGACTGCAGTCTCAAAGGGACATCAAGACAGCTGGAGTAGAGATTATTTGCTGGAAATAAGCCAATCAAAAGATCTCACTGACAAGTACTTTTTCCCCCCATAGATCCCTGTCTGGATCAACAGACTGTAGATTGTCACTTTGGCACTCACCCTCCGCCACCCCCCTCCCTCCCACCTTCGCCCCCCCCAGTCGTCTCAGTAGCTGAGCTGGGGTAGCGTTTCTTCATAATTCATCTGACAGCTTCCTCTTTTATCTGCTTCTGTTTGCTGTGCCCGGCTCAGTGGAGACACACACACACCACAGGAAGAAGGAAACAGACTGAAGGGGCATGAGAAACACGCACCTTGGATCCAAACTAAAGAAATGTGGCCTGATTTGGGGGGAGTCCATGTCTATATGCAGTGGGCTAATTCATGAAGAGAGTTATTCTTCTGAAATGTGACTAAAAAAAGTTCTTCCTGTATTCATCAGAAACACTGACAAGGGAGATGATCTTAAATGGTGCTGCTATACTTAATATTACTTATTTTGAGATTAGGCCAAGAAATATATATATATTATAAATATATATATATATATATATATATATATATATATATATTTCAGGAGGAGGAACATGCTTGAGCCCCCTCCTCCCTAATCGAATGTCCTATAAAATCCATCTCTGCCTTGTTCACAGAAGTCTACAAGAAGTCTGTGCAACCCTCCACCACCCCGTCACCCCTCTTTTAACCCTGTCGTCTATCATTTCTGCCTCCACTTATCAAAGGGAGGGACTGGCTTCCTTCCACAAGCATAAGCCACTAAAGTCTGACTTCTTCCTAAACTCTCAGTCTTCACCCAAATCACCATAAGCTAAAGCATGGTCTAGCAAGCCTAGTTTTTCCAGACCACCATTGTCTGCGTAGAGTTGTGTATATGTATATATATCTGTTATCTATATATCTGCTCTATATATATCTGCTTGTTTTATGTTCTGACCTCTAAATGACCTCTATCATGTTTTGTATATCATTTTTATGTGACCCGGCCTGGTAAAGGACTCAGGCCTTGCCCTCGGAACCTTAAGATGTAGACCACATACTTACCAGTTTCTAGATGTGAAGGGTCCAGGACCTCATGAACATGGCTTGTGACAAATGCTGCAGTAGTGATGCTGAGCCAGTGTAAATAGGACGTTGTCATGTGACTTTTGAAAGCCCTTGTATTTTGTATATACCTAAATACAATTCTTGGAATAAAAATGTTATTTGACTTATTGACGAGATTTAAAATGGTTTTACTTACCAATAAATCATTTTTGCAGTATTTCAATAAATATGCTTTTATGAAAGTGTAAGCTGGTTGTTATGTTTTATTGACTGAAAGAGCTCCCTTTTGGACTTCATTTTGAAGAGTGTTGTCAATGTGTCATCTGGTCACAGCTCTGCATTTGAGCTGTTATTTTAAGACAACAAATGAGGCCCTGCATTTGAACAAGAGCGGTGGCCTTGAAGCTCAAATCGCAGCTCCTTTGAGGTAATTGTTAGCGTTTTTATTCAATTATTTTAATCCCTCTCCATTGTCTTCGTGAATAATTGAACAAAGCGGCTACTGTTCCACTGTTGTAGGCTGTTCTGATGCTGCTGGAGGAATGGAGCCTCTGTCTCTGTCTCTCAACGGAGAAAGAGAGAGAGAGATGCAAAAGATTCACAGTATTCAAACCCACACTGATTCAAACACACCATCCTGATTTAAATACATATATATACACACACAGACACACACACACACACACACACACACACACACACTCAAGCTCTTGTTCGTTCTCAGGCTAGCACTTATTCAAATGCACCCTCACATACAAGCTGGCATTCAGGCATGCACCAAAGAGCTTTAATTAAAATGAACCCCATATACATCTAATCAAAGGGCCTCAGCCTACACTGCAAAATGACGCTGTCTTGGCAAGTGAACTTTTCTGAAATCTAGCTGACATGTCTGCCGTTTCTCATCATCAGACTGTTCAGCTTCCTGCACGTTTTAGCCTGTTGGTAATTTTATGGCGCGAGAAGATCTGGATTTCTTGCTTGTGTGGAGGAATAATAATAATAATAATAATAATAATAATAATAGAAAAAATGCACTGCAGTCATTCACTTCATAAGTGGGTTGAGGAGTGAGGAGGATCAGATGATGTCATGGCAACACAATCACCAGATTTAAATACTGTTGAGGGTTTGTGGGACTGTGATGGAAAATGTGTGGAGAAAAAAAACACACTCACTATGGGAGGTCTGTAGACAAGTTCAGAGTATACTCACAAAACCTGATATATGGAATATTTGTCACAGGAAACACGGAATCAAGGTCCCACCGTAATCGTAAAACAGTAGCCGGGGTGCTGCCAGGGATTTTGGGCCTCAAAATATTAGACTGGTTCCCACACATTCTGCGAGAATACTCAATTACCCTGTGAGTCATAGGGCCTTAGAAGCATATATTTATTTTACATACAAATAAATAAATAAAAAGTTGTATACTGTTATGTCTTAATCATTGTTTCTGTATATTCTATGGTGAAATTCCATTGTAATTTATTTTGGATTTCTACACTGCACATTCAGATTTATGGGCCTTCTTGCTGCACGTGGATTTTACATGGTCAATCCACAGATTGTGCATGATGTTTAGGTTGAGGGAACTATGATGGCTATAGCGAAACCTTCTGCATGCACCTCTTGAGGTAGCTTTTTCACTGGTGGTGTGATGTGTGTTTCCAAGATTTGCTGGTATTTTCATCAATTTTATCCTCCAACAGTGAAATGTTCTCTGTGACACTGGCTGCAACACAAACTCAAAGCATGCACACTCCACCCCTATGCTCAACAGTTGGGGAGGTTGTCTTTTCATGACATTCTGCACCCTTTTACTTCAAACTTAACTTACCATACCCTTTTCTCATTGCAGCCAAAAGTTCTTTTTTAACTTCATTGGTCCACAGGACTTATATCCAAAATGTATCAAGCTGGTCTAGATGTTCCTTTGAAAACCTCAGATGGTAGATTTTGTAGTGAGAATGGTGGAAAGCTTTTCATCAGTTCACTTTCCTCTATGAATATTATATTTGCACCAACACTCCAGAGTCTGCTCAATCTTCCTGAAGGTTCTGACTTTCTGTCCTACCACTCCAACATGCAGTTCTTTTGGATCAAGTTCCTTGATGTTCCAGACCTCAGCTTGACCATCACCATTCTAGTATAGGAGGACTGTGGACAGCTGGGAAGAATGTGTGGGTAACTATTCATTTGGGTTATTTTAGGAAACCTGTGAGGTTATCAAGACCAGATTCCTACATTTCTGTTTTTGTTTTGATTGGATTGTCTCAGTGATCACTACACATATACAGCCCTTTTGTTTACAGCCATGGTGCGTCTCATGAGGAGAAATATAACACACGTTGACTGGATTTAAGAGGCTTTCACTTGGCAAGATCCTTCTTTGAACTTTAGTCCTACTAAAAGCCTTGACCTCCTAATGTTTATGGCAGGGCCTTTGTCCTGGTTCAACTCCATGGAGCCTGAGGAGCTGTATGTGACATCCTTGCTTTTGTGCCCTGCGGGTAAACGGAGCAGGGCTGTCCCAATGTGTAACTGTTGCCTCTAACTTCTGTGGATTCTGTGTGAAACAGCTTTTTTTTTGGGATCCAAGCCGTCAGGTTTTGACACATTTGAGATGGAGATTGCACCAAATGGATTTCTGCTGTGTCAACTCCACTTTTGCCATTTAAGGTCGTTGGTGTTGGTGGATGCACGAAGACTGGAGCTTTAAAAAAAGAAATCTGGGAAAATGACAGATAGCATCTAAATCAAAGTCAGGTCCTGTCCAGTTTTATAGCATAGCAGCAGACATGGTGGGGTCAAATATGTGCTTGAAAAATACATTTATTTTTGGCACCACAAGTAACAAACGCTTGGTTTTTCCCATTAGTGTGTGAAGTGGTTCCTTGAAACAGTTCCTTGATGGATCCTATGGTGATCAATTACAGTTTTAATCACTAAACAACTGTAGTAATTTAAAGCAATAAGGAATATCTTTTCAGCTTCACAAACACCAAACACGTACCAAATAAACATAATAGTCCACAATTTGCAACCTGGAAAGACAATCGTGTATTGATTCCCTGGCTTGATTAACTTATTGATTTGGTGATGCAGGACATGCCTATTACAGGGCGACACTCCTTGCTCTTTCATATTCTCAATCCGCTCACTCCTCCAGCTAACAGCTGATTACACAGCAAATCTGTGAGCTACTTTATAAATGCATGGGCTTCGCTGTGGAGGGCCGGAGGATGTTTGATGTCTTCAACAAGCACAGCCCATCCTTGCCCTTCTGACCCAGCAGCACATTATGAATTCATTAGTGTGAATTTATTAACCAAGTACATAGTCTGGCCAAGGCTACAGCAGTCCTTTAGCTTCAACACACAAAGTGCTAGTTTGGAAGTGGAAAGACTGTCCAGTGCTGTTTTCAAGGGAACAGGCCTTTGACCTCAACAATGGAAGTTTTCTGTGCAACTTTGTGCCTTATTATATACACACCAGGATGACTGAGCGATCGGGATGAGCGGCTTCTTTCAAGGTCATACTCAACCATCTTCTCAGCACACATTTGTATTTGTTGTAGATTCCCCAGATTCCCCAGATCCCTGCAGTACAGAATCCATCCTCCCCCAACCATAAGGTCTATATAGTGGTCTATAAGTCCTGGGAGGCATTTTATTTTTCATTAAGAATCTTGAATGTGTGTTAATGGTCTTAAAAATCATGTCATAGGTACCCATGCATGTCCCTTAGTGCTTCTCCACATAGGTTCTTTGATTTGGTGGAAACTTCAAATCTTTAGATTTGGCCAATTCCTGCAGTGCAGGAGCCATCGCACCACTTTCATAAGGACCATCAGGGACACTGTTGGTCAGTATAGGGATAAAGCCTAGTTATGAACTACAGCTTTCTTTCAACGCAGAATCAGGGCATGGAAACTGAGACTGTGTATGACTATAGGAGTTACGGAAACTCTAAAAACGTGGGATGTTGTTCTGAATAGCTCCAGCTTGACCCCACCCTGAATAACCGAGAGGTAGGGATTATGGTGGAGTGCCAAACCTGGGAGGTAGAAATGAAGAGGAACTTCAGACGTGGTCCTCTGCCCAAAGGCTGGTAGTGAACCCACACCAAGATCTATACCACTCATGGTCTCACAGAGGCACACAGTGTCCTAACAGGACATTATGATTGCCCCTCTTTTTTCTCACACACCCTGTTGTACTTAGGAAGGTGACTGCATGACTGTCAAACCCTTTAACGGTTGTGATGTTGACGCCGTTACGTGTGCCCATCATCTCATCATACATCATCATACAGCCGTCTCTTGGCTTCGTCAGCATGTCTTCCATGAAGGTGCACCCAGCAAGCTGATTCTTCCAGACAGTTCCTGCACCCTTTGGGATTCATCCAAGATGACCTGAGGACTGGTGCCACCAAATCAGTTGTCATATAAGATTCAGTGGTGGAAGAAAGCTTCAGCATGACGCTTCCACTTGCATCAATATCTGGTGCCTCATCCTCTGCAGGAACAGGGCGGGTGTAGAATTTAAAATTGCAGACAGTTTCATTGTGATCAGGCAGAACAAAGTCTTGTAGCTACGCTGTTTTGGTTTCTCAAGGTACTATTGTTTTAGTCATATCTTCCCCTTGAAAGGAACTGTTTGCTTACCTAGACAAAGCATTTCATCCATTGATATGCTTTCTACAAGAGAAGCTGTTCAGAAGCAAAGATGATAAAGGCCTCCCTTTTAACAGCCTGTCATACTATGATTGAACCACTGTGTCCTACTCATCATTGTCTGTGGAATGAAGAAATCGCTTGGTGAAATCAATCTGAGCGCATACAAGATTGGACAAAAGTATTGGGACACACTCTCACTCATTGTTTCTTCTGAAATCAAGGCTGTTTCCCTGATTTTGTGAGCAAACTCTTTCTAAACACTTTCTACTAGATTTTGGAGGAGCATTGCTGTGAGGTTTTGATTGCATTCAGTGACAAGAGCGTTCATAAGGTCAGAATGCTGGATGATCATCACCCCACCTTATCTCATCCAACTCCCCACCTAATCCCACAAGTATTGGATGGAGCACCATCCATCATTCCAGAGAACACAGTTCCACTGCTCCACAGATCAATGCTGGGGGGGCTTTATACCCCTCTAGCCCACTCCTGGTATTAGGCATGATGCCAAAAGGTTCATGTTTAGCTGCCCCAGAGAGTTCTATTCTATTGGCATATGTATTTGCCTATACTTCTGTACAGGGACGTGACACACTGTGTGTGTGCATTTGCACATCTGTGTCAGCAATGGGTTCAACTGAATGTGCTTATTTAAAGGGGTGTCGAATGTATGGACATGTAGCGTATCATGTAGGATGCTATTAAAATGCTACAAGCTTCCATCTCTTTATAGAAGACATGGTATGGTTTTCTGAGGTCCCTTTGACTGTTTTCAGGTGGATGTCTATGTAAGAGATGTTCAGTAAGCCTACAGAAATTGCTTGAGGCAGGTTGGCTTTCCACATGGGCCCTGCAGGGGATTGTTTTCTTCTTTGGCATTTGCCTTTTGGCTAAGTAATCATGGAGGTGCCTCTAATTTCTTCCTGTGTTAAATAGTTGACTTGGTAGAATGCATTCAGAACATAAAAGCATGTTTCCATACTTTTATGGACACTTTTATGTAGCATCAAATTATTGATCATTGTGGAGCTGTCACTGGGGTATTGATATTGAAATTCCCCATTAAGGAAACACATTCTGCTCTAGAATTTCAGGATTCAGCAGTTTCGCAAATCAATTCTCAACAGACATCAGAGAGAGAATGGTTTCCGACAGTATATTTTTCTGATGCTGCACCTTCACCCTGGTTCTATTTCCCCTTTTTATCCTTCAATCCAAATCCTATCTGAAAGCAGTGTCCAAGTGTTTATTATTGTTGGTTTTGTTTTCCTTGCTGTGCAACCTCGGATTGACCTCTGAGCACTAAAGTGCATCCACGAGAGAAGGTTCTGTGGGACTTTTTTTCTGTGGGGATGAAATGGTGCACGCTCTACGTACAGTAAGTGCATATGGAAAGACTCATGCGCTGCTCATCAAGAGTAAATTTTGCAATGATAGATTGAAGTCATTAAAGAAAAACCTGCTGGATTCAGGTTTAATTTTTTTAAGGGAAACCAGCATTCGCATCAACGTATCAAAGTCCATAAAATGAATATCACACACCCTGCTCATATTACACATATACTTCTGTAAAGCTGCCAATATACCATATGATGCTATGCACAACTCTCATTAGTACATTAGTACATCAAAGCACAGAGCTTATACAGTTGATGTCTAGGGGTGTAAGAAAATGTTGATGTATTGACGTATTGTGATAATATTAAGTTCTGCAATACTGTGATGATTCTCAAAAAACACAGTATTGATTTGAATGATTAGTTTACATGTAAAGATTGATGACAGATAGTGTTTTATTTTGTGTTGTGTTTAAACTCTGACTGCTATATAACAGTGTTGTACTCACCCACTACCCACTGCTCCTTTTCTGTTACTCAGATTTTATGCCATGACAGTCAAAAATTTGATTTAAATAAATAGTGTGTGTGTCTTTTACACACTGCATAGTAGTTATTATATAAATAATGAATAAGTCCCATATTTGTGGACACCCCTTCTGATGAATGCATTTAGCTACTTTAAATTGCACTCATTGCTGACACAGATGTGCAAATACACACACACAACTTGTCTAATCCCTGTTGTCAAAAGAATTGGGCTCTCTGGAATTGAACTCTCATAAACCTATTGGCACCATGCAGCCTAATGCCAGGTGTGGGGTATAAAGCCCCTCAGCATTAAGCTGTGGAGCAGTGGAAGAACTGTGTTCTCTGAAGTGATGATTGGTGCTCCGTCAAATACTTTAGGGATGAGTATGGGAGTTAGGGACAAGGTGGGGTGGTGATCATCCAACATCCAAACCTCACTAACACTTCTGTCATGGAATGCAATCAAATCCTCATAGCAATGCTTCTCCAAAATCTAGTAGAAAGCCTTCCCCTCTGGACAGTAGAGACGGTCACTCCAACAGCTGTCTCTAGTGTCTTTAGCTGCCTCTTATTTATATATTCTGTACTTTTGTACCTCAGTACCTGCTGTGTTTCATGTGCTTTATAAACTGTCTGCATTTAATGTCATGTCATGGCATGTTAAATATCTATACACCTTATACTCACTACCCCAACTCAGAAATTAGTCGTATTTATTGTATTTATTGTATTGTGCAGTCTGTACTGTACTGTATTGTTTTGTTCCATGTTGCACCTTTGTTCTGGAAAAATTGCAATTTCATTCCACTGTGTACTCGTACAGAGCTGAAATGACAATAACAGCCTCTTGGCTTGACTTGAACACAAGCAGTACAACCTATTTTTAACAGCCTTGATTTTGGAAGAAACAATGAAGGTGCAGGTGTCCCAATACTTTTTTCCACACAGTGTACGCCGTAAAACGTCATTTGTTTTAGAAACGTATTCAAGTAGAACCTGCATGAAACCACAGGCATCCTTATGTGGACATTCTGCATTTCTTAACAAAGTTCATGTACATCAACCAACTGACAATTTCAGAGAATTGCACTGTATATGGATACAAAAAAATAACTGTAGCTCATCGGACAGTGTCACTAGGCTGAGAACAGTCCAGCAAACCAAAATATCCAGACAACAGTGGTCCTGTGGCCAGAAGCTGAGAACTAGAATGAATAATGCAAACCACATGAAAAAAGATGAGCCAAATTCTCAAACTCTACACCTACACCATGTCCCAAAAAAGCTGACGCGCCTGATAAAGTGCTGAGTAAGTGTATATATCCTGCCGTTGACAATTTGTGAGGTCGTGTTTCAAATCTTCCGCTGCTGCCGTATCGAAAACGGGTTCGCCAGTTGCAGATTCCTGAGGTCTGAGCTCATTAATGAGTGATGTTAGGGGGGGAATCTTGGCACTCTCACTGCTCTCTTCTCTGCGACATGAAGGAGCTACTCTTCCCTCCCTGGCTCCCCATGAGCTCCAGCAGCCATTAGCCTGTTAGCGTGCTCTTCTTGCCAAACACTTATAGCTCCCTTCTGTGCTGAGTGAGACACAACCTCTACCACACAATCAAATCTGTTTCGTTCTGTCAGAATCCACAGTGCTCATCCCAGAATAGCATATACGGGAAGCCAAGACATCTATGCCAGCACCTCAGTAAGCTGTGGCTGTTCAATAACATTGAATTACTCTTACTAAGATACTAATAGCTACTAATACTAATAGAAATGCAGAATTATGGAGAGAATACAGAACTTTGGACGGAAACATACAGTACATTGTGCAGGATAGTGCACATAGTGTATCTACTGTACATTTCCAAAGACCAGTATGTCCCTGGTGTCCTACAGTACAATCCCTCACACCTCAGTTTTTTCCCCTCAATTTAGTCCTGTCCAGTTCCACCCATTAGCTATGTCAGTGAGCTATATGGTAGCTATCACATAATGTTGCCAAGTTGGGAGGGTGAAGGCTTGCATATGCTTTCACAGAGCTTCCACCAATGGAACAACAGTGGATACTGGCTAAACATGCTTGCAGATGAGTGCTCGTGAGAAAGCTGTGTAACCTGAGTCACATTTGTGTAAAATCCTGTAATATCAGGCTTGACTTGCTACTACTGCATTATGTAACTCCTGTAATATTACTGAACCATCTCAGTCCACATGCTTCTACCACTTTCAGTGATGGTTCTGTATCTCTCAGCCTACCTAGAAACAAAGGGGGAGCCCAGCAGCAAGAAATGGCATTTCTCACATTATACTATTTTAAAGCAACATTATGTAGAATTTGTACCTAAAAATAACAACTTCAAAGTCATTGCTGATGATCCACTGACTTGTAATAAGGAGAATAGTGTCTGTCCTGGCACCGAAGTGGTGGAAGGAACTTCCCCTGGGTGTTCGAACAGCAGAGTCACTTGCTGTCTTAAATCGCAGACCCTTCTCTTCTGAGTACTTGGAAAATGTATAGTGTTGAGTATTATGGTCTCCATATTGACTTGTGTTTAGTAGTGTCTAGGCTTAGCGGTATCTTTAAATTTTAGTCTTGCCTACTAGCTAAGGGTATTCTTGAAGCACGTTTATAAGTCACTCTGGATAAGGGCATCTGCTAAATGCCATAAATGCAAATGTATCATTGCCACTCTGGGCTTGGCTTGCTACTACTGCATTATGTAACTCAATCCTATCAAATCCTGTAATATTACCCTACCGCCTCAGTACACACGCTTCTTTTACTTTCAGGGATGGTTCTTTATCCCTCAGCTTGTCCAGAAATGCATGTTTAAAGCATGTCTTTTAGGGGTTTATCAAATCACGAATTACACTTCCCATCTGTAGGGGGAGCCCAGGAGCAAGAAATGGCAATTCTCGCATAATGCTGCTTTAAGTAATGGACGTTGCATCTTGCTATTATAATGTTAAATTCTAGGCATATTCTGCTTCTCTGCAAGTCCACTCGTATATTGACTGAATCCCTCACTGCTCTTCAACTGAGCTTGCTGAACGGCCTTTCGCAAGTAAGTTATGGCTTTCTGTAAAGGTGGGTTATTTTTTCCCCCATGTTTTAATAAAGTGGTGACACTTTAATAAAGTGGTGTTGTATTCATGGCAGACGGATATGAGGTGTTTTGGAATCACATTTCAGAAACATAAATAGCACCATGCACTGTGTGGCATGAAGCTGTAAGTTCCTCCTTAAAAAAAGGTGCCACATTTACATTCTGTAACTTCTGAACCATTTAAGGTGAAACAGAAAATTACAAGAAGTCAACCACAGCCTCATGGGTGAAGTCATGTTTGTTTACAGAGTCATAAATCACTGCATTCAGTGGTAGAAATGTTATACTCAGGTTTTGCGAAGAGTGAAGTTACCAGAAGCAGAGCCAGTAAAGCAGAACATTGAGGACTGCACTGAGGTGATGGAGGAGTCAAACTGGTGGAAACCAAACGTTTCATGCTTCTTGTTCATTTCAGCTGGAAGAGATGATGTTTTAGCGGCCGTAGCTGTTTAATATAATTAAACAATCGTCACTCATTTCCCCCACTTCCCCAGGATATCCATAATTTGATGATATACTCATCAGTGCTTCAACTCTAAACACTGCTCTGCTTTTAAACTCTACTGTACTGAGAGCGGAAGGTGATAAAGGAACTGAGGTCTTTTATATGCTGACGATTCAGAGGCAATTCAAAAGCTGCACAATGGAGCCATATTTGCCGTTCTTCTGCTTCCCTCTGACAGCCTTGTTCTATTGAGAGAAGAAAATAGGCTTCAAGGCTTCGAGGTTTACATAAAGAACGTATGTTGGCTTGAAATTTCAATCATGCCAGAACAAAAAGGGGACAAAAATGTACTGCTGATTAAGTCTGGGTAGCTATGACTTACCACAATAGTAGAGCAAAGGCTCTAAAATTAATACAGCTCATGTTTATGATTTCCTAAAGGGCATATGTCTTAAATGTATTTGTGTGCATTCTCAAAGCATCTAGATGTGTGTCAGCTCCACAACAAATCAATGTGTTGGTTCATTTTTAGCAACACACAAAGAAGTGTTATTTATTTTATCACTGGGTCATCACCTAGCTGTTTCGCTCCTTTGTTGTAATTAGCTAAAAATGCCTCTGGATGTTAAAAAAAGAGTCAATACGCAATCTGAAATATGCTATTCTGGTTCATCCTATTATCTATAATTCATCCCTTTCAGGAAGCATAGAGAAATGTATTTTTCTACCCTAAAGTGCCTTGAAATTAGCTGCTATTGGTAGAAGTGCGTTGCCTGGTAAAACCTTGGGGCAACTTATTATTTGCTGATGATTCGATAAAGAGATGGAAAAAACAACATGGTTCTTATTGTGGCCCAATTAGAAGAGCATAATGAATGTACTCTGATCCCATCTGTGCCATGTGCTAATGTTTCTCCGAACATCAGACAAGTTCCTATAAAAGCAAGCAAAGTCGAGCAAGACACAACAAAGCAAATATTAAATGACCCGAGCCTATATACTTATTGGATTTTCCTGATTGACTGAAAGGGAATTCAGCCCATTTTGAAGCAATATAAACAGCTTCAAAACGCTGCCCACATTCCCCGCAGACTCGCCTCAAAACCTAAATTGATTACCCGACGCTGCGAAAAAGTCCACACAGGTAACGTCAGACTCAGCAAAAAATGTGCAAATACACAGCGTTCGGAAGGGATAAGCGTGAAACATTTAGCATTGAGTTGCTATTTTCTAGCCGTAAACATCATATGGAGTAACCAGGGAAGGCAGCCATTGGCAACCTGTCACTTTGCAGAAAGATTTAAGAGAATCCATGTGCTTATTTTTATTCATTGGACGACATTTCTCCAAGAAAGTGACGTTGTTTCCTCATCCGCTGGTCGTAAAAATCATAACAGATGTGTAATAAATGTGAGAGATAAGTCTTGTTTGGGGAACACAGGGAGGTGGAGCAGACAGATCTATTTTCCTCACTGCTGCAGCCAAGGCCCAGGCCACATTCACTCAGGGCAAATCACACTGTGTCCCTTACACTTAACCAACTATTATCACACTCAAACATGGAGTAATATCAGAGCACTATATCAGAGCGCTATTGTTCAACAGTGTTTCTCTTATTTTTTTGTTAAATCATTTTTTAATTGCTTAATAAATAGCGTTTCCCACTTATACAAAAGAGGTTGTTTTTAATGCATACTGTTTTATTTTCGTTTGTATTTACTAATGAAAGAAAAATCGCTAACATAGGACTTTTTATATCCACTGATCAGTCATAACATTAGCACCACACATGACAGGTGAAGTGAAAAACATCTTCATCTACAGTGACATCTGTCAAATGATGGGATATATTAGGCAGCAAGTGAACATTCAGTTCTTGAAGGTGATGTGATAAAAGCAGGACAAATGAAAATGGGTTTTAATGTTATGGAAGATTATTTTGTAGCCATAGCAACATAATCTGCAAATCTGGACAGCAATTGGACAAACATATTTCTCATGATTCTCCCTAAAATCATGGTGATTGGCCTTTTCCCACGTAAGTGTTTTCTGATGACTGAACATTTATGCATAAGCCACAGACTTTACACTGATTTTATTCTAATCTCCCTCCTGGTGACTGTAATGTAGCACCATTTTGAAGCATGTAAACAACTCACAGTGAGAGCTAGCCAGGCTAAAGTACAGCCTGGCCGGGTTTAACACAGTGTCACAGCTAAAACAAAACAATCTATGAGAGCAACCTGTTTGGTACTGTCCAATAAACGCACCTATTTGAAACTCCCCCTTGCACTAGCAATGCTCCCAACACTAGGAGGAAGGACTACTGCACATCCACAGCTCCACAGTCGCCTGTGCCAGCCAACATCACTCAATAGTGATGAGATGAGAGAAAAAGAGCGCCACTTACCCACCCGGAAAGAGCATAGCATATTATGCTCTCTGAGACTCCGTCTGCTGATGGCAACGCAGCATGGCTAGTGGTGTACATAGAACTTGAAAGAACATAGAGCTTGTGCAGAGCTGCTGTAATCCATAACTTATGAATATGATCTGATCGGCTTAGGCTGAGATATATTGGCAGACTGATGACTATATACATGGCTAATAGATTTTTCCATCTGTAGTTATGAGGTTGGGTAAAGGACATGTCTGTGAGATGATCTTGGAGAAGGGGGTGGATCCGGGACACTGCTGAAGGAAGGGGCTACCTTCCTACCTGATGACCCCTGTAAAGAACCTGCAAGGTAGCAATATAGGCAACAGGAACCTGGTAGACCCTGTGTACAACACCAGGTATAAGGTGCAGGATTGTGCTGTCTTATACTGTAGAATTTCTCCTGTACACTAAGCAGTTCAGAAATACGAGATATTTGTTACTACAGTGATTCTTATCAAAGTTTCCTCTCAAGGGATATTTCCTGAGGTCTACAGAAGATGTGATATTCGTCACCTTAACGCCTGCTGTTTGAAGAGTGTTGAGATTTAATCAGCTGCAGGTTCAGCTAATTGCCACAATGCATAAAAAGAATATTTGTAGCTGGCAGAGAGCAAGACAGAGAGAGAGAGAGAGAGAGAGAAAGAGAGAGCGAGAGTAGGTGAAACAGTCTCTCCACCTTCTCTCCTGCATGGCGACCTTCACGCAAGGCCTTCCGATTTGTCAGACATGGATGATTCCCAGCAAGCATGGCTGCTTGTAATCAATTGGTAAATGGCCACTGTGTTTCCTCTGCTGTGTCTAATCATAATTGGTCAGATATGCAGGGCTGTATGTTGGGTAAGCAGCTGACCTTGCCAAATGCGACACATTACAGAGAGCGGCTTACTGCTCTGGAGCTGTTTTAGCTTTGCTATAACTTCAATTAACTCCACGTTCCAACCTAAATTATGCAGCAGCTACATTCTGGCACTAGTATATGTCC
The DNA here is from genome assembly GCF_030463535.1 of Salminus brasiliensis. Classification (NCBI taxonomy): domain Eukaryota; kingdom Metazoa; phylum Chordata; class Actinopteri; order Characiformes; family Bryconidae; genus Salminus; species Salminus brasiliensis. The sequence continues at coordinate 7,292,484 of NC_132883.1, forward strand.
GAAACTGCAGCACCATTTAGTTAAGGTGGAATGGCAACTCATATAGGAAGGCACTCTCTGCCTCGTACGTAGGGTGGCCTACAATATGTGCTTTGCTCCTCATCTCCAACTCCCTCTGCAGTCTGTACAGACCATGCTGACTCCGTCTTCCCAACCATGACGATTCTTTCGTTTTGGGTCAGCGAAAATGGTGGCGCTAATCTGCATCTCCTGGGTAACACAGGGTACATGAGGTAGGTTTAAGGGTGTGTTCGGTTTGGTTCAACAGCAGGTTGAAGTTAGTTTAGTTTATGATCCCTGGTCGTTTCTGTTCACCACAAAAATCAGCAAAACTCAGTAAGGAAGTGTGGGATACCGAGTCTTTTTATCATTAGCTACCACTTTAAAAGTTCAAGGATTACTTAGCATATGGCAAAGCAACGAGAAGAGCTGCAGCTCTTGCTGTTTGACCAAAAGATGTAATCAAGGGCTTTTAAATAACAACCATCATAGACAAGGAGAACTGGTCTGGACATAAAGGTCACAACTCAATTTCCATTGAGTTGATCGTTGTCGAAACTAAGTATATATGTTGTGTTCTTCTACTTCTGGTTGTTCAGTCTAGCTCCACTGAATCAAACGTACATCGTAATTAAGATTTACCATTTTTAATCAAGCTCTGAGAGACATCTTTTTTTCCTTACAGTATCTAAGGCTTAATATTTCTTCCTGTGAGATTATTGCATGTATATAGTGAGACTGTCCTGTACTTTTAACCGGGAATAACCTGTGTTTACTTCCACCAACGATGCGGATTCCTCTACAGATTCTAACACTGTTAGATTGTAAGGGGCTCATAATTTCCTCATCAAATCAAATAAATACATCATGAAAGATAGCTTTGGTCCTTCTGCTGGAGGGGAAATGCTCTGTCAGTTTAAAGATCAGTTTTAAGAGCCAGAGGGTAAAAATGTGCTTGGTTTTAACACTAGGCTAGCTTGCTCAGCTATTGTCTATAACAGGAAGCGGTAAATGGCCCGGCGTAATGTTTCACTTTTCATTACCAAATCTGCCAGCAATGAACATGGGCCACTGCCCTGACCTCTCAGTAATGATTGTCCTGCTTGGCCGGCCCACGATTCATGGAGCAGGATTTCCAGACAGTCTGGCTTATTAAACGTGTGATCTCTTTGTGGATTCACCAACATGCCCTCTGACAGGCCTTAAATGCCTCCTCCATATGTCTTGGAGGGATGGGAGGGAGGGAGAGAGGGAAGGAGAGAGAAAGAGGGGTAGAGAGAGAGAGATGTCCGTCATATATTAGATTAATTCACTGCAGCGTAGGAGGTGCAGAAGAATGCAGAGGAGAACTAACGCTCCCAGCGCTCTATCCCTCAGCACAAAGGCCGCACAACACCACCATGTCTGGAGCAAGGAAGGACCAGCTGTGTATTGATCCAGTAACGATCTGCCCGCTAGCCTATAAGTGAAGCATGGCCCTGCTGGCATCTCCACTAAGGAGCCCATTTACTGACAATTTTAGCAAGTGCAAGACTTCCAAACTCCTGAAAGCCCAATAAAGCTGGCCAGTGATAGCCAACTTGGTTGCCCAGATCCACTCTCTGGTCTTCTTATTGAAAACGCCATCAATAAACAATGGTTCTACAAACAGTGTGTGCTTGCATTGATTGCTTTAAGCACTGAGCCTGATCTGAACTCTGCACATAGACAATTCCTCATTCACAATACTGTTGGTATCATGTCCTTGTCCAATTGCCCAATTTTTAATTTAGCTATAGATTTTAGCTCAGATGAATTTTGTTGCACTGGCATTAGACAGGGAACATAAATCCAGAAATAATTGCAATCTGACAGAATGTCTTTATTAGAACTCAAGATCATGGTGGATAAAGGCATTAAACTGCACAACTATAACATTCATTTCACACCTGGTCACTTAATGCGTCTTGAGTACCATGATTCTGATGATATCTGGATAAGGTCAAGCCACAGAAAAATGCATGTGTAAACACACCCAAGACTTTTGAGACACATGTTATAGCAGTGTGAACACATCCGTCTCTCCAAGACTCAAAACCTCTCCTATGCACCTTCCCATGCAGTACGTAGCTGGGCATGTGATCCATGACTGTGAGGAAGATAATCATTGAGGACGATGACATGTAAAACTGAGAATCTCGAGACAGGAACATCTGTAGCACAGCACAGGAAGAGGCTGAACGGGTAAATAAGTCGTTGCCGCATAACAACCAAATCAAGTACTGAATACTCAATATATACTCAAGAGCCCCTCAGTAGGGCCTGGTTAATAATAGTACTGCCATACATTCATTCAGCTGTACAGTAAAGCTTAATATAACGGTGGCTCCCTTGAAATATAGAAAAGCACTATATCCCTCTGACCAGTCTGGCTTACCTGACTTAACAAATCCCAAATAAGACAACCCTGAAGAGTGGACAAACTGCATAAGTGGATTTTATGAAGAAATTTCTTCTTAAAAATGGTTAGTAAATAAGGCCTCATGACGTGTAGCGCATGTGCATACACTATATATGTGTATATATATACTGTATATATACACACACATTCTATGTGTCCTAATTAATGAATTCAGCTATGTTAAGTTGCACCCATTGCTGACAAAGATGTGAAGCTGCAAACACACAGCTTGTCTAGTTCCTGTAGAGAAGTACTGCCAATAGAATAGGACTCTCTGGAGCAGATAAACATGAACTTATTGGCACCATGTCTCAAGCCAGGGGTGGGCTAGAGGGGTATAAAGGGTTATAAAGCATTGGAGATGTGGAGCAGTGGACGGACTGGATTCTCTGGAATGATGGTTGCTGCTCTATTCGATACTTTTGGGATGAGTTGGGAAGTTGGGGATGAGGTAAGGTGGTGATAATCCAACAGCAGCAATGCTCCAAAATCTAGTAGAAAGCATTCAATGGACAGTAGAGACAGTAGATAAACATGTGTCCCATTACTTTTGTCCATTTAGTGTATATTAAGTAACGTCATATTTTGGTACACAAATACCCTTAAAAAAGGGCTGCACCGCTCTGAACTGGCAGCAGATGTAGTCCTGAGTGTTTGTGTAAGCCTTTGGGAAAGCAGGATAGCATTTTTAATATGGTGTTTTTTTCCTGGTATGTCATGTGCTTTGCTTTTATGAATAAAAGAGTGCTGATAGATTTAGCAAGAGAGCCCCGTCATCGCCACTCACGGCACTGATCAAAGTCCAGAATTTTCCTTCAAAATAGAAACGAAAAGCTGCCATGATTAAACTGTGGAACAGCGGCTCCAAACCCGATTCCTTTTTTAATGCGGTGTGGAAATTCATACGATCCAAGTTGTGATGGAGGTTTAAAGCTTGTTTTCTGCTTCTTCTCTCTGATATGTGGCAAATGTTTTCTTTATCGTACACAGCCAGTATATTCCTCTCTCCCCTCCATTTTAGCCCAGCCATGCCACTCACGCTTACATAAGCCTCGGAGCTCTGTGGCAGGGACAGCGTCGAGCTCACAGGCAGACAGCCCGCCTATTTTTAGCCAAAATGAGAAACAGGGAAAACTTGCATAACTACATTCTACGGATCCATCCAGCCCCTTTCTTACACACCACGAAGCAGTGTGTCTTTCCAAATAATTAAATCGCAGCATTATTTACAACATCAACTGTTGCTTCAGTACATTAGCCTGCACAGCGCATGTAAATCAGCAGTGCTAAATGAACTCGTGCACTCTTCCGACAGTTCAGCGGTGGTGACTTTGCTGAGCACCTGTTTAGGTTAACGATCTGAAGCCAGAGTCGCTTGGAGAGCACAGATGCATTTTAAATTAACATCAATTTTAATGGATCTACGTTCTATGGCCTATTGCGCAGTTAGGTGGAATGGTGGTTAATGTTTTCGGCGCTTCGCTGCTGGAGAACTATGATACTGCTATTTTGGAGATGTGGAGCAACCCACACGGAGATAAGAGTGGATCTCATCACCTGTTACAGCATGCTTAATAGCCCAAGTGATGAGTCAATGATCAGACATTTGAGTGTGTTTGAGTGACATAATCAGAACACCGAGCCACATTATACACTCAAACCTATCACTAGGGTGACATGGTGTATCAGAAGCCTTTTTTCTGCTGTAGTGAGAAAACTTCCTCTGTTTTTGTTTTTGACAGTTTCAGTCTTTCTATATTACAAATTGAAAGGTGCCCTATTATGGAAACTTGAGGAACTCCACAGGCCTGTGATATTCACTAAAGGTAGTGGTCTGTGCAAAGTTTTAAAAGTGGATACAACCACAACCTTGTCTTTACCGCAGGGGAGGGTCCAGACCATTTGAACCAGGGGGGTCAGGCTGGCGCCAGTGACCATGTTAGAGGGGCCCTGTGGACAATAAGAGACAATAGAGACAAGAGTTAATGCTCAAATATAATGTAATATTATATTTATCATTCATGAAACAGGCCGACAGATCATGATGAGGGAAACTTGGTCCTTCACCTAAACGGTTTAGACTGGAAAATATGTTTTTACACTGGTGTGCCACTTTGCCATGGTGTGTTTGCAAAGGTGAATATCGTCTCATTTAGAGGGCCACAGGGGGCCAAGCTTGTTCTCACAGAGGTTCCTGCCTTCCCCCTACAACTGTCCCTGTCTGACCTGGAGGGCCATGGGTTTTTATCACTGATTTAGATGGATTTAAATCTGTTTGCTGTGGCTTTTCACACATATCTGCAAGATATTTTCTCATATCATTGTATGATTCCACTGCTAGGATTAGCACACCATCAGTCCTGGAACAAAATCTCATATCTCCACTCCTGTCAAAGGCTTTTTCATTTTTTGCCATAAAATGAAAATGCCAATTGTTCTTTACATTGTGTCAACATTTTATGATCTGCAGACCAATAGAAATAGTCCAAAAAGACCTAGAACAAAAGTTCCTCTCATGCTCTTGAGTGGTGCAACTGTCTAAGTGTTGGCCCTGTAACTAGGAGCTTGCAAGCCTGATACCCAGTGATGCCCCAGCCATCTGTGGCCAGGAGTCCAAGAAAGCATAATTGGCCTTGCTGGGTGAGTAGGATGGTCCACCTGATGGCCTTGGAGGAAGCACATGCTAGCATTCTCCTTCTCAGACTTATAAAATATAGACAAAAGTATTTGGACACCTGCTTATTTAAGGTTTCTTCCTAAATCAAGGGAATTAAAAAGAGTGTATCCTGCTTTTGTTGGAGTAACTGTCTCTACTGTCCAGGGAATAAGACTTTTTTCTAGATTGTGGAACATTGCTCTAGGGATTTGATTGCATTCAGTGACACCACCTCATCCTCAACTCCCCAACTAATTTCCTAAAGTATTGGAATTAGTTGGTATCCATGGGGCACCATCATTTCAAAGAACACAGTTCCACTACTCCACAGCTCAATGCTGGGGGCTTTATACCCCTCTAGCCCACACCTGGTATTACACATGGTGCCAATAGGTTCATGTTTATCTGCTCCTGAGAGTCCTGAGAGTTGTATTGGCAATACTTCTCTACAGGGACTAGACAAGCTGTGTGTGTGGTTGCAAATACACATAGTGCAGCCAGTTAATGAGATCTGACAATGAGGAGAAGAAACTAACATTAAAAGTTGAGAATGAGGTTTTGCTCACTCCATCATCAATCTACTGCCTACTACTTTAACTAAGTTGACTATTTTTAGCTATGCTAAAGCTCTCATCTCAATTCTCTCAGGCATGCTGTATGTAAGCGTGTGTTTCCTTGTCATTGTTTGTTTCCTTATCCACCTGCATTGGGGTTGAGCGTAATACTCACAGAAGGTGTTGATCCTGTGCCTTAAGGCATTTAAGTTTACTGCACTTTGGTGGACGACTTCTGTCACCGGTGCTAATTCTCTCACCGATTTCACAGAGCTGGGATCAGGCCTGTAATCCTCTCACACACACTCATCCCTCTGACCCCCTCACAGGCCCACAGATGTGCTAAAACCATGCACAAACACAATGATAATATCTTAATCGCCACATAATCATACTCCCACAGAGATACTAATTTGTGATTATTAAACTTCATCCCGACAATAGCAAACAAGCGCGTAGGATTACTGATTCTAATGCGTCTCTTCCATTCAGAGCACACAGGGTGATCATTTGGAGTACGATACTTGAAACCATGCTAGAGTGATCTTACAGTGATAAAACACCTGCAGTGGTGCAAAAGGAGTGAGCTTACGCAACACCATAACTGAGCTACAGAGTGGCGAAGAGAAATTGCATTACGCACGAGTTCTATGCCCTTTTAATTCTTTCTTTTCCCCTCCGAGCCAGCGACCTCATTTGGTCAAATGTTAAAGTCGTAGTTGACTATTCATATCGTATCACTCGCAAGCCTGTGGCGTGCAGCGTTACGCAACTAAGCAATTAAAGTAATGCAGGTGGACTTTACATGAAAGAGGACATGGTGGCAAAATGGAAAGTTCTAGAACTCGAGCACAATATGTAATTTGCCTTTGAGCAGAAGGTAATTTAAGAGGGTTGTAAGATGTATTGTTAGGTGTAGGATAAATGTTCCCTTGACTTTTCCTGTGTATTATACGACCAAGATTTTCCATCATATCTCAAACCCCCCCCCCCCCCCCCCCCTCAAAAAACACACAGCACCCTGGGACCTTCTATTGAAGTCCATATAATCAGGAGGTCCGACTTAATTTTGTCATCATCCAACCTTGCAAAAAAATATGTCTTACACGTATTCCAATTACACTATTTGGACAAAGTATTGGGACACCTGTTCATCCATTGTTTCAGTCACACTGCACTCACAAAGACTTTTCCCCACCCACACTACACCTGAACTCACACCCATCCTTTGTCTTTTGTAAATAGTGTAAACATTCAGATTATATCAAATATGTACATTTTTAACTGCTTTTACCAGTGCAGTAGTGTAAATAGAGTGTGTATAATGGGTGTACAGTGTGTATGTGTATAGTATATGTATAATATTCAGTATTTCTTTATTCTTTTTTGTACAACTGTGAGAGACGATGCACCAAGTTTTTCACTCACCTTCAGACCTGTGTAATGTGACATGACAATAAATGTGATTTATAACTAAATAATAACTAGCTTTCCAACATAATACAAAAGGATTGGAGTGCTGCAGATCTTTGGATGGGCACCATATCCACACAAGAGGACCTGTGTCTATGATCGAAGCCACTAAATTTAAAACATCCACCCAGACGTCCCTACGTCTGCTCTGACCATTTTGTGGAGGGGAAACTCTGTTATGAAGCTCCAGGGAAGCAGGAGCGTCGGGTGGATGCAAAGCTGTCAGGTAAAACGTAAGGTTAGCCTAAGAGCTAAGAGCCTCACAAGCACCTGCTGCTTCTGCTTTGGTGGAGTTTCATAACCGAGCCATTTCTCTGGGCGAGGATGTTCTGGTGTTGGTTTCCCCTCCTCATAATGGCAAGAGCAGACATGTGGACGTTTGGGTGGCTGTTTTGAATTTTGCACCTTCACCTATGGACGCAGGTCCTCTTCTTTGATAGGTGGTAGATATAAGCTGTCAACAGATCCGCTGTCACACCAGACGTAAACAAGGAAGGCCCCCGGTTCACCATAGTTCACCATAGTCATTGAAAACAAGGTGGATCTTTTAACGCAGCGCAGTTATGGTTCCACACTGGCAGATGATCTGACTGTGCAGTACAATAATACTAATTCATAAGATACTTGTTTGTATATGTATGTAAGCTAGGTTGAAATAGATGGTATATGGATGTATTGGCATTTGATGATTGTATTGTAGTAAAGAGTGCACACTGTGAATCCTTGGGCTAGAAAAGCAAATAATTGAGTGCAATGTTGCAGTATTATTCATCTCACTTTCTCGTGACGAGAATCAAATGCTATTATTCATTACGACCGTGATACTGATTAGGTGATACAAATGAGGTAGCATAAGCGAAATCCAATCTGTCTGAGTGAATCTCAAGCCTGGGCTGTTTAAAGCCCAGTCTGCCGGGAGATATTGGACTTCTACCCTCCTCCCATCAGTTCGGTTTGCGCGAGCAAATGCTGAATCACGCTCGTCCGCGCGGTGAAATGTATGCTGATGAGAAACCCTGGTCAGATAATGAGCAGGAAAGTGCGTCTGGCCCAAGGGGACTTATTCAGCTCTGGAGTCTCCCTCTAGGCTTTGTTCTAGAAAATTCCTCCCTGTCTGTGATCATTCCTCCGCTGCAGATTATGAGTCTTAATCAGAATCCTTCTTAGAAGTGGCACTAAAGCTTCTCTGTGTCCGGCCAACTCTCAAACCTAGATAATTACTCCAGCAGCTGTGGAGGCAAATGTGAGAAAAGACGGTCACTGCCTCTGAATGCCAGCTCACTGTGAGACTTGGCTGCACGCTCTCTGAAGCTTTCGGCTGCCTCGAGCGCTTTGAACTCCAACAGGATGCGTCCGTGCCTTTAAAGAGCCCATGTTCTACCTTTCTGCTCTTGTATTTTTCGGTTTCTGTTTGTATTTTCCCTGAGGCGTACTTATGATGTTCATGTAAGTTTATGGACCTAAACAGTCATAATTTATTTTTACAGGGTGATTTTCCAGCTGCTCATAATCCCTTACAATGAAAAAGACATGTATGTAAATGAGCTCTGTTCTCATTGTCTGCCATGCATTGGGTGTCTTTCAAAAAGCAGACCAAGCTGAAACTGCATTCACCTGGAAACACAAATACAAAGAAGTGGTTCTTCAGGGGTACTTTAGTAAGGGCAATGGTTTTCTATAGCACCAAAAAGGGTTCCATTATCATTATGGATCAGAGAATCATTTGATTGTACCATATATGGGCTCTTTTAGATGTTGAATGAGTGGCACCACAACAAAAAGTCTGCTCATGGACATTGTAAGTAGTACATTTTGAGATTTGGTGCCAAAAGATGCATTTATTGAGTATTTTAATTGATCTTTAATGAATAAACAGTATGTATGTGACTTTGATAGGGGCACAAAGTGCTCAGATGCTGTTTTACAACCCCGTTACAACCCTGTTATTTTGTCTCATAATGAAAACTGTTGATTTTCCTTACAGTGAGCTCCTTTTACAGTGAAAAAAACTATATAAAATAACTATAATGGCCTAGCTGCAGTAGCTGCAGAGCTTTGCATAGCTTAGCCCTGTTTGGCACTGAAGGAAGAACAAATAAAGCTAGCTTTTCCCTTTTCTGTCCAGCCCAGCATTAGATTGTAGCTTTTTAGCTGCTCCCCCCAGCCACCAACACAGTTCCTTTGGCTTCCGCGAGCTGGTCTCCTGGCCAGCTTTTCCTGGCCAACTGGCTGGCTGGCCCCCCCTGTGGCGTAGTAACCGGCTACCTTCATTAGCTTCCCTGCGACTCACCCGTGAGCCATGCTTTTTACAGTTGGCTAGCATTAGCTTTTAGCCTTATTAGCCCCACTTCCATATTCTCCCATTGTAGCCACTGCATTTAGCCTCTAGCCACCAGGTGGGGTCTGTGTGTGTACATTTTTTGGGTTTTGGAATTGGCCTTTTGTGTTGTTCTCAGTTTGTCACTTCCATGTACCGAACTCTTATTATTCTTATTAACTACCTTACAAATACAAAATAATTTAAAAAAAGTGAGGGAAATGTGTTTTTCAAGTGCATGGGTCCTTTAAATAGCTGCTATGCAGGCCGAGGGAGGAGTCTGAGCAATGGTGTGACCTGACTGGCAGCAGAGAGGTGGCTAAACTGTCCGAGAGGGGCTCAGGGACGTCAGTTCCAGTGTTAAGCGTCAGATGTAATCAAAGACGTGGGGCTTTTACGCAAGGATTTGCCCCTAAAGCTGCCGTGCTGTCCAGTTAATTAATGCAGGGGACAGCCTCTAATCTTTAGCCTCTGCTAAGACTGATGGAGAGCAGAGGTCAGTAAATCACACCCTCTGCTGTCCTGGCAAAGCCCGCAGAACCCACACGCAGCATGTTATCTTGCGATCAACTTATGGCGGATTTCGCCCACAATGTTAAATACAAAGCTCCTCCAAGAACACAATGCACATCCAGGAATCTTTGGCAAGACAATCTTTGGAAAGCCCCTCGCGGATTTTGCGGTCGCGGCGCGCTCGGTGCGGGCTGCAACCTAATTACAGAGATCCATTACATAGCGGGCGCTCTTTCAATTCCATCGCACAGGTTTGTAGAGTTAGTGTCAGCGCTAATGCGAAGTACATTAAAATCTGATCCCTAAACACAATGGTGTAATTACGCAGCAGATTGGTCCGAATCTCAGCACCCAAATGTTCCAGATCCGTACGCCCGGAACGCTGCCATGTTGCACAGATGAGGGTTCCACGTTGCGAGAATCAGCACAATGCTAGATATTATCAGGCATTATCAGGCATTTGTAGGTGGATGATTTAATAGTGGGAAATAATAGTAACTTCCTAACGAGGTTTTGCTTACATGCAGGCCTCATTTACACAATGTGCGTGAAAAGTAAAGCACATGCTACATCAGCAGTCCTTATCAGACCATCGCAATAGAGTTTGGTGGGCTTGTTACGGGTGTTTTCTGGTACATTATGTCCCCGGTGTGTGCTTTCCTCTCTGGTGTATCTCTCTGAATTAGGTGTCACTCGCAGTGTTTGCGCCAGAGGCAATAGCCGGTCTAATGCCACAGACAAGAGAGAAAGCAAGTCACAGTAATGAGCAAAAGTTGAGGGCCAATTCAAGCGATGAGCAGCTCTTTTTTTTCAGTAATACACTACAGACCCGGGTTCATTATGTAGTCTGATATTAGTGCAGATATTAGTATGATGTTGTGCAAAAACCTAGTATATCCAACAAGGGATAAAGGGAAAAAGCATTTCTATCGGTCCGTTCATCATGAAATTTGGACACAATGTGGAGAACAACCAAATTTACATTTTGTCAAAAACTGAAAAAATAGTTTTTTTTAAACAACAAATGATGAACATTCATATTTTTTAATGTTATTTAAGAGAAAAGAAGACAGAGCGCAAAGCCTAATGAAGCAAAATCGCTCTCAGAATCCATGACACAGCAGACCCCCTTGATGAGCTAATTAATTCATCTCTTAAAACACACTGATTTGCATAAGAGGCATCATTTCAATAATTCAATAACACAATCACGCAATACTGTGAAATGTTATTTTTTTAACGTCGGGCTGTTGGCAGTACAGATTTTAATTTCGGGCCTGCGGTGAGTGGAACCTGGTCCGCTCCGGCACTGCCGTTCCGCGTGCGTTTGTTTCCGCGTGTCACGGCACGGTCAGTTCGGAGGGAGCTGTGTGGGGATCAGAGCAGAGCACAGGTACACAGGTGCCCTCGGGGGAGGAAACAGCAGGTGTCCGGCACTCTGCCCGTGCTGCTAATTACCGCGGCTCTCGTGTGCTGAATGCAGACTAACTGCGATCACACTTTGTTTGGTTCTAGTTGTTGTCGGTCATTTCCCTCTGAACAGTGTTTTGGCACCACATTGTTTTCCCTTAAATCATAAAGACGAATTCCAGCAGTTTCTCTGCATAATTAAACAGTTAGCATGTAAACAAAGGCATTCAGAGGCCTCTGACAGGGAGTGTTTTGTACTACAGAAACTTACAGAGTCTGTCAGAGTAGTGCTGATAACAAGCATCCAAAGTGTTCAAAGCAACTTTATGTAGCAACTTTACCCTTAAAATAGCAGCTACAGAATCATGCTGATGGTACACTGACACTGTGATATGGAGAATGGCGTCTCTGTCATTTCCCGTCTGGACCCATCAGGTCCTCTTACAACATTTGCACTATCACCATCCATGTTCTCTTTACCCCTTTAGAATTAAACAGTCTGCTTAATTCTAGTCCGTGTTCGCACTAGCAGGAGACAAGTGACCAGTCATTTTCATGGGGCAGTGGTGGCTCAGCGGTTAGAGTGCCGGGATATCGATAACAGGGTTGTGGGTTCAATTCCCGGGCTCGGCAAGCTGCCACTGTTGGGTCCTTGAGCAGGGCCCTTTACCCTCTCTGCTCCCTGGGTGCTGGAGTTGGCTGCCCACCGCTGGGTGTGTGTGTGTGTGTGTGTTCACTACCACAGATGGGTTAAATGTGGAGGACACATTTCGTGTACAGTGTATACATTAACCTTTTTTTATTTTCTACTAAAGGACACGATTAGCAGCTGCAATGTAGCATCAAGCGGCAAGCAACACAACGAAATTGAGGTCCCCAGCTTTTACTCCCTGATTTTTTTGTTCATACCGGCATTTAGGTCCTATTTTCAACAGTGAGGTGTTAAACATGGTTACTTTAATTATTTTATACTGTGAATATAGTTAAAATATACACACATATATACATGCATATAAATAAATATACATATTTCTTAATGATTTTTAGAAAAAAGTAAAATACAAATATATATTTGTTAAATATCTGTTAAATTTTCTTGTCAAAAGCTGAAGCTTGTACACATCTACACACAAGCGGCCTCAAAGACGCCTAAAGACCTGGTTTTAGATTCAAATAGTCAATACACAGTGCATTAAAACATGTCTGGATCGGGACTTCTCTAGTCAAAAGTTCACCTGCCACTTTATTAGAAACTCCTACCCTGTAGCTCCACATTGCTGGTGTAAAATAAGACTGTTGCCACCTCTTGATGCACAGTTTGTTAGTCATCTGGCAAGCCTTCATCTACTGCTCTGTTTCTGACCGCAGAGCTGCTCTTGGCTGTATATTTTTGGGTGGCTGACCCCATCTCAGTCTAGCTTTGACACTGCTGTACATACCCACTACCATGTCACTGAGTCATTGCTGTGCTGAGAATGATCCACCACCCAATGAATATCTGGTCAACAGAATCTGACCAATGATGCATGTGGGGTGAGGGTGGCTGACAGATTCTCCAGCAACAGATGGGCTGTAACTGTACGCTTGTATAGTGGACAATAAGCTCACTGGAGCTCATAAAGTGGCCAGTGAGTGCAGCTACAAAGTACACTATGTACCCCTTTTAATGAATGCATTGATCTACGTTAAGTTCTCACTCATTGCTGGCACAGATGTGCAAATGCACACACACAGCTTGTCTAGACCCTGTAGAGAAGTACTGCCAATAGAATTATTTGGCACCATGCTGCCTAATGCCAGGTGTGGGCTAGAGGGGTATAAAGCCCCCCAGCATTGAGCTGTAGAGCAGTGGAAGAACTGTGTTCTCTGGAATGATGGTTGGAGCTTTATCCAATACTTTTGGGATGAGCGTTGATCGTCCAACATCTACAACACTAATGCTCCAGTTGCTGAATGCAATCAAATCCTCACAGTAATGTTCCTCCAAATCTAGTAGAAAGCCTTCTTCGCTGCACAGTAGAGAGAGTTACTCCAATAAAAGCAGGATAATTTTATTAATAGCCTTGATTAGCATGACTTAGCAGGTGTCCCAATACTTTTGTCCACATAATGTATGTGATAATATGGATGAATGAGTGTGAATGAAGACTGTACTACACTGATGTAGTGGTTGTTTTTTCACCTGTGCTGTAATTCAGACACTTTACCATCATTCCCCTAAGAGTCTAATTTGATAATGTGGCTTCAGGACATTTACACGCTCCCAATCAGGATTAGTTTACGTCTCTCCAAAACAAGAGTTATGGCAGGGTACATAGTGTTCCCCCTTTAGCAAACACAGTCGAGCCCTGTGAAAATGTACTGAACTTTTCAGACGATTACATAACATTTCCACTAGAGGGTTCTGCGGCTGGATTCTCATGGTATGCTCCCTGAATATTGATCGGCACTTGAGCGAGTGCTTTTAATATGGCTCTATTTGGTAAATCAATATGGGTGAGCCGGAGAGATGAGTCGAATCATTCCGCCATGCATGAGCATGAATTATTCAAAAGCAAGCTACCAAACAGGTAAACAAAGGCCGGTTTCAGTTGATTGGGTGTCTGCGGCTTAGCCCTCAGGGCCACGTGTTAGCTGCTTGAGATGACAGCGTTTTGTTCCGTAACTTTTGCTGCCAAAAACTCCAAGCACGTGGCTTAAATTGGTTTTTCATTTTTAAGCTGCGGGAGTCTTCCGAACCCTGGCTGAAGATGAACTGAGCGGCTGCGGAGCCGCCTGAGCCTGAAACAACCATCTGGGTGTTTATTTAATCTCAGCGATGCGCCCTGAAATACTGAACGTATGATAATGTTCTGACTTTGCACCTTTCATCATCACCCATGGGCTCTGTGAGGCTCTAACTGACAGGCCTGCAACTATTATCTCCAAATAATAGCTTTATATTCAATTATGATATCCGGAACTTTGTGTTCTGCGGCGAATCTGGATATGGAATGCTTAAACATGGCATATGCTAACGCTAATGCTAATGTGCCAAACAGCCTTGCGCTCAGACAAAGTTATTCTCAGGCATTGTTTAGGTATTCGGCAGAACAGATGGATTACTGGTGGTTTGGGACAGCTATAAGTAATGTGGTGGGTCAAGGACAAGAACAGGGAAAGAGTTGTCTTGTTTTCCTTGCCTGTGCATGACTTTTACTGTTAGCGATTAGCGTCCCCCAGGGCTGGAGCAGATCACTCGGTTCCTCCGCTATTCAGGCAGCAGAGGTAAAAATATTAGTTGCATCAAATGGGTCAGCTGGGCCATCCTGCACTCAAGGGACAGAAAAACGAAATCTATATGTTTGCACAAAAGAGCCAGGAGGAATGCTATTGAACTCAGAGCAAACTTGCATTTTCTCTCATAAACAATTCATGTCCATCTGCAAAGTAAGCCGAAACCCTCCGTGTAAGGTTGAGGATCCTTCCTATCCTGCTCAAACCACTCATCCGTCCCCTAGATTTCAAGAATCAGATCATTTCTGGTTGTTTGTTCAAGCAGTGTTGACATTTAGCTGTGTTTGCTGCCCCCTCGAAAGGTTCCAAGCCTAAAGACAACGTTACATTAATAAGACCTTTACAGATCGGTTTAAATAATGATATATGTGTCATCTGTGTCAGTCAGTCTGTGCTCATGCCTGATTAGTCAGTGTGGTTTGTATTTACAGATGCTGCACTTGAATTGATCGACTGGGAAGAGCTGATTAGACAGGCCCAAATGTTCGCTCACATGACAGTTAACTTGAATTCCTGGAATATTGAGAATTCGCTCCATGGAAGTGACAAACCGTGAAACTCAAACACTGTAGGTCCCCCTTCAAATGAAAATCCAAAATCTCAAGTCCAAAATCTCAGAACTGTTACGTAACAGCCTCAGCTCGTTATATTGTCCCTTAAAAAATGGACAAAAGCCAAACTCACCAGCTAAAGCCCTAGTCAGAGCTGACAAAACAGTAAAACATGAGGTTGACTTTAGGAGAATATGGTGTTGTTGATTCTAGAGAGCAGCACATCATCTCCAGACTCCAGGCCTGTCCTGGTGTCCACAGAAGGGGAGCTTAAACCCAGGGGTCAGTTCTACGCTAGAGGCCATCGCTTCGCTACGCAAAAGCCCCGGCTTCTTGTTTTTACCAGTATGACTTTAAGAAAGCCAAACTTGGAGAAGCGAGAGGGTAACAGGCTGAAAGCTAACCCAGCTATAATCTTTTCAGCTTGCTAAGAGCAAATCGGCTTGAAGGGACACAATGAGAGGACAGCACCCCTATCCAGTAAGACTGTCAATAAAAGCAAAGCTTTTTTCCCCACAAGTCCACTTTGAAAGAAAAGTCAGTGCATTTCACTCTAAAGCTAAATAACAGGGTGGTAAATAGGATTGTAACATACTATTTACACATTAAATAAAAATGTTAAAAAACTATATATATATATATACTATTATATGCATTCAAACTTTTGAAAATGAAAGAATAGACTACCATAAAAATCTTAAATCTAGCCCTTATATCTAATGTTTGTCATTTTGAGGTTGAAACATAGAGTTTCAGACATTTATTTAAACTGATTTTGGTCATTTGGTCTATTAGCAGACATTTACTTTATCATCTGTCCAATTAAAGCAGTTTCTCTGGATAAAGTAATTAAAAACAAAATGTACAGAAATATGTTGAGAAAATGTCTTATTTAATGTAATATTGTGTTACATAATACAAATTAAAATATTCATCTTCCAACAATATCATAGTAAAACAAATATCTTAAGACATTTTCTCTTGCCATTTTAGTTTCATAAAAATGATAAAAGAATTTAGTTGAATCTTAATGTCTTAATTTTATGCAATATTTATATACTTATTATCATTTATGAAAACGATTAATGAGATTTTACACATAGGACTTTAATAGTACACTGGCTCTACAACTCGCAGTGCGGGTTCAGTAATAGTTTCTCCCACATTGCTAGCATCAATGTGTATATACAGGCAATTCCTTTTAGTGACAGCAGCATCTTAGATAGGGGTCTTATCAGCGAAGCAGGCAAGGGAAGATAAAGTGTCAAAGAGGGCATGCAGAGGGTCTGCCAAGGGGACGCAAACTCACCTTGAGAGCTGTAAGACCTGCTTCCGGGCTGGCCTGGGGCATTTTCGCATCAGTCTTTGCCAGTTGGCCACTCTAAGAATCACCCCATAAATAAACTGAACCAGCTACTCAATGCTGAGCTGACTGACTCATGGAGGTCAGAGGCTGAGATATCCTCTCTCCTGCCTCAGACAAGCTTCACCATTAGCGCACCGCTTTTATCTGTTTGTTAATAGAAATTCTACGTAATCTTTAGCTCCTGGGTCCAGACTCTAACTCACGTAGCTGCATACCTACATAGCAGTCTCAAGTTCCAGAGTAGAACCTTCAGGTATGTTCATTGATTTTGGTGGAAGCTGAAGCGAACTGTTATGAAATACAACAGACAAACAAATACAGCCCCTTGCTTCGGTGGTCCATTCAAGGCCTTTCCAAAATATAATGATATAGCTCTAAAAATGCCTGGATGTCGGCGCTGACTGTATTTGAGCTGATTGCTATAAATGATGCCATGGATAGACATCCACAGAGCTAATTATCTGCTGTTAGCTGACACGAGAGTTAGCAGACACAAGCTGGCTAATGCTACGTTTGTTGGCTTGAGCTTCTTGGAGCTCAGAGCAATCTCTGTTATCTTATGATTGGCCAAATTAACACATATAAATCCAATAAGCCTACAGTTTATAGAGTTAAAATGAATGTAACCTGCCAGCCAGCTAGCTTTTATCTCCATAGCCGGTTAGTATAGGTATCTAGGCAAATGGCATGATGTCACAAATTGTTTGGATGGTCGGCTCAAAATTGTTATTTTATTGGCATATTCTATTTGAGGATTGCAGATTTCAGGACTTTTTGATCAGTCATGTCAGATTTGGGCCAACTGGTCCTGTATGAGTAACCAGAACATTTTGTGCTTGGGTTCCACATTGGCTCCACATTTGGATGTCTACCAGGGCCAGGAAGAGTTAAACATAGAGTTGTACTCTGCAAATGGGGCCTACATGGTGAAATTTGGATGGGCCCATTTGGATAGCCCAACTAAATACGTCCCAATAAAAATGTATGTACAAACCCACCTGGCCCATGTTCCACCCATGTGAGCCCCACATGAGCATGTTGACTGGGCACCCTCCCCCTGGCAGAGTAGGGTTTGATTCCCTTGTCAGGCAAGCTACACTACATTCTCCTGCCTGTGCAACGTTTTGTCACTCTGGATAAGAGCGTCAGACAAATGCTGTGTGTAAAAACATTTATTCAAGTGGCATGTTTTTAATATGGAATATGGAATGTCCATGTGTCCCATTTACATATTCCCACATTTTACAATCTCATAGAGTATTGTCTTAGCAGCCTTCCTCCATTCTCCAGCTGCACCTTCACGATTGCCTTTAAAGTGGCAGGGTAGTATGTCTGCAAGCGGCCTCTTCAAGTACAGCAGTGATCAGTTCATGCTGAACACTGAACGCTCAGGTTCTTTTGGCCAAATGGCCCCCTGCTGACACAGACGCTCACTAATGGTGTATGTTTGGAGCACCGCTGAGATAGCTGCGCCTGAACGCTGCATGAGAATGCTTTTCATATATTACTGGTGTGTGTGTGTGCACACGCATGCATGTTTATTTCTTCTAGACCTTCCCCTGCTGACAGCTCCACTGCTGCAAGCTCCATGAGCCTGATTGTCTCTCTGACTCCTTTCTCCCCACCTGTTTCTCCAGGGCGCTCTGAAGCGTCTCGCATCCGAGCCGATTATTTTGAGAGGGACCCCGCGACGAGAGCTCTCCAAGGGGCACTCGCAATTCCACACACAGCTGCATTGTTCCAGGGCCTGGTGGCATCTGTGTGACCGCTTCTGCGCTGCCACCTCCTCCCTGCATGACTGCTTCGCTGCCGTTCCCACTGGCATAAATAGATGAACAGATTTCCACCTCATAAACAAGGCTTTGGTTCCACTCTGTTTGTGTCGGAATTACATTTAATCAGCTTCACGTTCAGATATGTGCTCTCGGTGCCAAACACCGGCCTATTCTTATTCTTGTACGGCAATTATGTTGATGATGACAGCAATAACAGTGGAGGGTATCATTAGTTTTATCAATGTCATTGTTATGAGTGCAGCTGACGCCAACAACCTGTGACTGACTAACAACTTCAATTCACAGCCAACAGAAAGCTTTGGCTGTGTGCTAAAGCAACTCAGAGCTCAATCTTCCATTACCCATTTGAAAAGAGGCGTGAAGCACCATTTCAAATGCCGTTTTTAACTGACCTACGCTTTGTTTCCAAAAGTGGAAACAAGACTCTTGTAATTAATGCATTAATTAAGGTAATTAAGAGTTGCAACCATTGCTGACACAGAATCAAGCATTGCCAATAGAATGGGACACTCTGGAGAAGATACTTAAATACCTCACAGCAGGTGTCTACAAACTTATGGACCTATAATGCTTTGTATAGTCCCCCCAAATGACATAAATAGTGCCTATTAAATGTATTCTCCCCTTTTGGATATTTTATCTTTTATAAATAGAATCATGGTCAATGTAATTTGCCAAAAGAACGACCATTTCTACAAAGGAATGTCAATTAGATAAAAAACAAAATATATATATATAATCTACAATAAATATAAATATATAAAATAAAGATAATTTAAAAAATAAATATTCACCCCATTTAAAGTGATTGACCTAATTCAACAGAGGTCCAAGTGGCAGTTGATGCTACTAGTCTCACAATTAGTGAGATGGAGATCAGTTATCCTGGCTACAAATACACCATGAAGACAAAATAACTCTCCACACAACTCAATAAAAAAAGATACTGAACAGTATTATAAACAGTATTATTCACTAAACAGTATTATTCAGTAAATGGATATAAAAAATCCCCATGAGTTTAGTTAAATCCATTATTAAGAAACAGAAGTAATATGGCACATGTGTAAATCTGCCTAGAGCAAGCCGTCCTCACATACTGGGTGACCGTGCAAAGAGGCGACTAATGAGGGAGGCCATCAAGACACCTATGACTGCACATTCACTGTCCATTTCACTAATTGTGAGACTGCTAGATTGCCTGATTCTTGGTTGTATTGGGTCATTTAACTTAAAGAGAGAGGGGGGGGGGGTATTTATGCAATAACTCAACACTACACTTTTGTACACCGAACTGACAATAAATGAAAGTAAGTCTACCATATTATATACCATATATATTTTAACACTGTTATATAAAAACACCAGCTAGTCCATGACTAATCCCTTCTGCCAGATGCAGACATGTTTAGTATATGAAGTTTGCTTCTTTAGTTTGGAAAGAGAGATGCAAGGCTAACGCTGCTAACAAACACTGGACTTGGACTGTCACCAATCTCTGTAAATACCTGTCCAAAGATGTCTCTCAGCCCTCTGAAAACACATCCAGATCTTCATTTGTTTCATGTAGACCAATCAATGTGCTTTACAATAAGGAATGACTTAGTTCTTTTAGTAGCTTTTAGTAACCTTCGGTAAATAGAACAAAAAGAAGTGAGAGATGTTTAAAGCTTTCTTAAAATGTCAATTATTTTTTTAAGTTTTGGGACATTTTTGGGAAGATTTATACAAATGAATTTATGCATATATATTTAAGTAAATGTGCTTACTGATCATTACTGTTACTGATATTCCTAATAAATACAATTTGACAAAGGCTGTTTTCTTTCTTTTTTTTCTTTTTTTCTCTATTCTGCTTTTCACAAAATGACCCTTGCTGTACAGGCAGGGTTAATTTAAACTATTTTACTGCAGTAATATGACTTTTTAAAGTAATGAGGAAGCAACATTGCATTGGAGCGTTGATTCAATGAAGTTAATGTTGACAGTTTAACGTTGATTTAACATCTATTCAATAACTGATTCCTATCTGGGTTTCATGAAGGCCATTCATGTATCTCTATTTGGCAAATACCCAAAATGCAACACTTGGGCACGAAACCAACTACAAATCTTAGGGGTGTTGTTGGGGCGGAGTATGCATAGATCAAATAGTGAGTGAGGGCATTAGTGCTTGAAGCTGTCATACTCAAAAACAGCACTTTAAGTTGTAAGGCTTTTAGCCTGACAGACTTATGTACCCAATTACAGTCTTTCAAAGGCGCAGGGCTACAGAGCCCTCTCTCTATCTCTGTCTCTTACATCCTGCATTCTCCAACTCTCCCAGTAAGAGCTCTCTTCTTTTCTGCTTTGGCACCTCAGTGTCAGCAGCTCTCCCACTGCACAGGACTACCGGCGAATGCTGAGGCTAGACGAGCTGCGCTCTTATTTCGCATTATCGAAATCAGATCGAATTATGAAAATAGGAGGTTAACTTACTAATTCAAGATAAGGCAAAGGCCAAGCTGAAGCCCTGTCTGTGTGAATAAACAGATTCTGTGCTCTGCTCAGAAGAATCCTATCGGCAGCTTTGTCCATGCGATAAAATGGGAAATCTGAAAGTGTGTTTCTGCAATGTTTATAAAATAGAGACGCATCTATTCAGAGTCCCAAAATGCTTAGCCTTGTAGCATGTTGACTCGTAGGCGGATTTACATGTAGCCTCACAGTAGCACAGGTTGGTGGTTGGTGTGGCGCAACAGACAACACCATTACCTGCTAGCCAGTGAGCTACCAGACTGGGGTTCAATTCCCGGTCTGGGTGACTATGCTGCACTACACCAATAAGAGTCCTTGGGCAAGACTCCTAAGACTACTTCGGCCTACCTCTGTAAAACAAGTAACCCTGAAAGTCGCTCTGGATAAGAGTGTCAGCTAAATGCCATGTAAGTAAAGTAAAGCACAGCCAACACCTGTTTAAATTATGAATCCACCAAAAATGAGGCTTTTACTGGGCATGACAGACTGTTGGGCCATTTTGCTTGGTTATTTGCACAGTGCTGGGTCACTGCACTGCCTGGGCCACAGTAATAACCTAGTCAATGGGTTAATTATTAGCATTAATTAACAGCACTTGAAGAAGTTATTATAATTAATAGCACCTGGAGAAGTGGGTTCAAATAATTAACAGCACCTGAGGGCATTTTTTTCAATTAGCACAGCCAGATAACCAGCTTACCTTCAGGCAGCAGCACAGAGTTCTGACCAAAAGGAATCATCTTTACTAATGGACTTAAAAGTTTGGGAGAAGGACCATGCTCAAACCCCCTCCTCGCCATTACTAGGCACACTATAAAACCACTCCTCTCCTCTCTCCTTCTTGTGCGCATCCCTGCTCCTCCTGATGGTCTAAATTTATGCACAATCTCCACTTGGCAAGGGGAAGTCTGGCTTCAGGTCCCATTAGCTCCAGCCCAAATTTCTCGAGGTTTCCTTCCTTGCCTTAGCCGAGCGAGGTTGGTCTGCACTTCGCAAACTTCCTGTTAAGTGGAATTCATTCATGGCTGTGATCCAAATAGCTCACTATTTACTTTTTAGGGCACTACTGAATACGTTGGGCATTTTTTAAAGCATTTTATTACGAATTTGAGCGTGATTTTGAGGGCATTATGATCTCCCACAATGCACTTGTAATTTTGGAGAGAACAGTGTAGCTTACCACATGATCTGAAGGTATACCAAAATGCATTGCAAGTCTCTTTGTTACTAAGCATCAGACAGTGGAATGAAATAAAGCGTTCTGCCGACGTTTCTTCGTAGAAATCAGTGATAGTTATGAGCCACTGAACACTGTGAATATTTCAGATATTTTCTTATATAGTAAATGATGACCGTATGTTGCTAAGCAACATAATGGTCAGAGATTATTCCACGAACAGCAGAATTCTTCATTAACAATAATTAAGAATCCAAATTTCCCTTGTGTTTCTAGTGCTGCTTAGTAAAAAGCCTCTCCAGTACTATATCTCAGTGTTCCTCAACCCTGGGCCTGGAGGCAACTTGTCCTGCACATTTTAGTGGACTCACTGCTCTAACACACCTCCTGCAGCTCTGAAAGGGCTTGTTAATGAGCTGATTAGTTAAAGCAGGTGTGTTGAGAGCAGGGAAAGCACTGGAATGTGCAGGGCAGGGTGCCTCCAGGACGACAGGGTAGAGAAACACTGCTATATATAATGTAGTGCAGTACTAATGAGGGAGTAGGGATCCATTTAGGGTACAGTTAATATGTGTGCCTTATTTCAAGCAAACACAATCTATTCTTCTATCCTGAGCTGCTGAGGTGCGGCACATAGGATTAGCAAGCTATTCTATGCCTGCTATGAAGTCACTGGTAGTGTTAACCCAGTTCTGTCTATTTATAGCTGACATTGTAAGTATTAGCATTATATGTGTGATGATTTCACTGTAGATGGCTAACATTAGCCTAGTAGTTTTGTTACTCTAGCTAACCTAGCTAACGTGGTTAGGCTAGACTTTATATCACTGCTTTTCTAACTTCATTCTTCTTCTCTTGCTGGTTGGAACAGACATGCTAGAATATCTGCAGCAAGTTGATAAGAAGCACGTGTGATAATTAAGGTATTTATCAGTAAACAGCACTTAACAATATCTCATGGCTGTGTCCCAAATAGAAGGCAGCTGCCTTGCTGCCTATCCTGTCTCGTAAGTCAGTACGTTAGAGCGCAACATTGTGATGAAGATATCTACAACCAAGTCACCTTTGAGACCACATAGGCAGCAATACATCATGAAGTTGCCAGGAGACCGACAGCTACAGTCAGCTGGTGGCGTAACTAATTAAAATCGTTAGACATAAAAAAAACTCGTCCAACATTACACTGACAGTTTCTTGTCCGAAACAAAATATTACGTGAAAATAATCATAAATAACTTACTTTTGTGCAGATTGCTGCTTACGTCCCCATGTTCTCTTGAGATGAAGAAGTTGAGCACTTACCCAGAGAATCATGGGATTTGTATGGCAGTGAAGGATACATCTACGCTGCCTTCACAAATTGGCAAGATGAAGGTACTTTAGCAGGCAGTGTTCGGACATTAGGACAGTCGATTAGGACGTGACTAGGTGCCTTCCAGCCTTCGAATACTACCTCAGTAGGCAGCATTTCCTATGTTTCAGACACAGCCAATGTAAAGAACAACTGCCAGATTCACATTATGTCAAACATTACAAAACACAATGCAAAATTGGAGATAATAGGTTTTTGCGGGACACCAACAATGTGCATCCTACACATCCTACATTTTCATGAACTATAATTTAATTTACTTGCAATAATATATTTATTACATAGTGATGTTATGAATTAACAAAAAATGGGAGGAGGAACATGCCTGAAACCCTCCTCCCTTCTACCATCCTATAAAAACCCCCTCTACCTTGTTCACGTGTCCATGACACAGTTTTCGACCCACCACCACCCTATCAGAATCAGAATCAGAATCAGAATCAGAATCAAATTTATTGGCCAAGTATGTTCACACAATTTCCATTTTAACTCTGTCATCTAATTCCTCATCCGCGAGGGGATACTAGCTTCCTACCACTACCAGAAATTGCCTGTACTCCAGCACAAAGTTCTGTGAGTCCTCTCCCCTATCTTCAGTCTCTTCCCAAATCATGATGGCATGGACCGAACTAACAGATGCATGTGTATGTATATGTACATTTATGATTATTCCTACCCATTAAAAATATACATATCCATATATTATACATATGCTGCCAATAAAATATATGTATACACAGACAAATTTACTGTATATATCTATACAATACATGTGTACTTGGAATGTATTTGGAAATATTTACCCAATCCTTTATGATTTATGAGTATTGCTGCTATCCAATGAAAAAACATGTATCTCCATTTTTGTCCATTTTTGTTTTGATGTTTTGTCCATTGTTTGACCCATGTAGCTGCTCTGTACACTGTACGAATATTTCTAGATAAATAGAGCAAAATGCTCTAAATGTCTTGGAATAAACTCTTATTTTACGTTGACTTCCATTCAAAGTCAGGAACATATTTGCCATATTTTCTATATTTTTTCATTGAACAAACGCTGTACTTGTTATTTAGGTATCATATTGAAACAAAAAAAATGAATCTATTCAGAGTTATATATGTCCCTTCCTGTCTTTTATTTTCTGTCAATTATTAAATGCTTCGATATGTATGTGGGCCCATTGGAAGGATTTTATGTGTAAAGAAATTGCTATGATATCTGTAAACAGTAAATTATGTGCCCAGTCTTTTTGCTCGACCCACTATAAAGACACAGCTTAACGAGTGAATTAATAGCTTTTTGTTCAGGAATCTTTCACGTTCCCAAGATAAACAGCTTCTACATTTCACTTTAATAACCTGTTTTACCTGCATAAGCGAGCCCTAATCATTCATCTCATATTATAATAATAACAGAATGGCTCTCCCACATGCACAGCAATCTGTGTATTCCCAAGAGCTCTTATCCCCAAAAGCTCTTGTCCTGGTGAAATTAAAAACACAACCGAGCGATTGTGCTATATGTGTTCACGTCACACCGTAAACCACCCCTGTTTCTGTCTCCGAACTAATTTATATTTTCATAGGAAATATGGAAAGCAATAACACAACAAAGGCTTAAATCCAGTCCAGTGTTTACATTGGCTGCTGTAATCCCTCGTCCTTTGGAGGAATACAGCGGAAAGCTGTCATTCGGTACAGGCCTCAGTCGGCTAACCGCACAGGAAGTGTTGAATATGCAGAGCTGTCCGCTGGGCTGCGTCAGTGATTATGGGAAAACTAATAGAGCTCCTGCTCTGTTCTCTCCTTCACGACCTCTGACTCACTCGCTCCTCGTTTATAACCCCTTGGCTGTTTATCATTCCCCGCAACAGAAAGCTCTGGATCGCTCCCTCTCAATATCTGAGCCGGAGCCACCGAAGACCCCGGGCACGCATACACTTTTGTGTGGGAGAGTGTTTCCGAACAAAATCTGACAAGCTTCACCCGTGGGCATCAGTGTGTCAGAGGAAGACGGGCATCAGCTTCTGAAAGTCGTGATGGTCAGGGATGCAAAGTGAAAACACACACAGACAGGTTGAGCAGGAGATACAGCCTCTGAGATGGGGCTTTGTGGCCACAGGTCTTTGCAGATCGTTGTGAGGTGTGAGGACGAAACTGGACATCCTTTGAACTTGACTGTGGAAGTAACTGAGGGTCTGAGTAGGCAGTAGGGGTAGGTCGCGCATGTCATGAGTTAGCCTGTCTTAGCCTGAGTTAGATCTGTTGAACCACAGCTGTCAGTCCGTATTAACTGGCGTGATCACCATGTTGGCCCATTAGCATGCTAGGCTAAAGTTGGCTTCACGTTCAAAGTATTTCCACAGTTCAGTCCGGCACATTCATATCTACCTCTGCCTTTTGAAGATCCACCCAGAGTCGTTTATTGGTGGCTCTGGTATGTACGATTCATCCATTAACACTGTAAATATTGCGATTGGAATCTGATGGACGTAAGATCAGGATGGGGGTGGGTTATTAGGCTGTAGACGGGCTTCAACTGCATGTTTATTTTGAAATTTTCATCATCCTGTCAAATCCATATATATATATCCATATATATAAGAACTTATAATAACCAGCACAAGATCCTAGTATCACCTCACTGTTACACATTGGGGACACTGGGGAAATATCTGGTGCTGAACAACATGCTTATTAGCTATAGAAAAAAATCAAATGAATATGTTTGAAAAACTTTGACACAGGGCTAAATTTACAAATTTGTTCTCTGGTCTTATAATGCCACTTTTATGGAAGCCCAGTCCTGGCCCTTAAAATTAAAAATCACCTTTGTTTTTCCTTCATTAAGAGAAAAATAAAATCTATACTTTCTCATTATTTTGAGATACCATGTCATTATGATATTATACTCTTAACACATCTCAATATCTCTGAGATGAGTTCTCATTATTTGGCCATACTGTTTCATTATTTTGGGATGCTAAGTCATTATTTTGAGAAACTTGTATTATTATGCTATTATACTATCTTAATATTATACTATCTCAGTATTATACTATTATGCTATTATACTATATCAGTATTTTACTATTATACTATCTCAGTATTTTACTATTATGCTATTATACTATCTCAGTATTTTACTATTATGCTATTATACTATATCAGTATTTTACTATTATAATATATAGTATTTTACTATTATACTATCTCAGTATTTTACTATTATGCTATTATACTATTTCAGTATTTTACTATTATAATATATAGTATTTTACTATTATACTATCTCAGTATTATACTATTATGCTATTACACTATCTCAGTATTTTACTATTATACTATCTCAGTATTTTACTATTATACTATCTCAGTATTTTACTATTATACTATCTCAGTATTTTACCATTATACTATCTCAGTATTTTACTATTATGCTATTATACTATCTCAGTATTTTACTATTATGCTATTATACTATCTCAGTATTATACTATCTTTACATTTAAGGCATTTAGCAGACACTCCACTTATCCAGAGCGACTTACAAAAGTGCTTTGCTATTTACCCAAGAAAAACTTCAGCTAGTTTGAATAGACTAAAAGATATCTCTAAGTTTAGACATTACTAAACACAAGTCAATAAGGTGACTATGGAAGCCCAGTCCTGACCCTTAAAACTTTGTTTTTCCTTCATTAAGAGAATAATAAAATCTATACTTTCTCATTATTTTGAGATAATATGTCATTATGATATTATACTCTCAACACATCTCAATATCTCTGAGATGAGCTCTCATTATTTGGCCATACTGTGTCATTGCTTTGAGATGCTAAGTCATTATTTTGAGAAAATTATTATGCTATTATACTATCTCAGTATTATACTATATCTCGGATATGATTCCTCATTATTTTGAGATGATTCCTCA
The DNA here is from genome assembly GCF_030463535.1 of Salminus brasiliensis. Taxonomy (NCBI): domain Eukaryota; kingdom Metazoa; phylum Chordata; class Actinopteri; order Characiformes; family Bryconidae; genus Salminus; species Salminus brasiliensis. The sequence goes on from NC_132883.1 coordinate 7,319,836, forward strand.
ATAGTTTTAGATGATTTCTCAATAGTTAAAAAAAACTCAGCATTTTGAATTCTTCATCATTACTTTAAAAACCATTTTCCTTATTTTAAGAAACATTCTCATTATATTGAGATAATGTCTCACTATTGTCAGAGACTTTCTCACTATGTTTTATGCTTCTGGAATGAAAAACGTACATGGGCAGATATGGGTTTCCAAACATATACTGCTCTGTGTGTAGCTAAGAGAGAAAATTAATGTAAGACTTACTTAATGAATTAATGTGAGTCATTGAAGTCTCAGAGGATGGGAGTCAAAACTCGGTCGGCTGCATAAAGGATAAATGTCTTCCTTTCATAGAGTGGAATCAGGGCACTAGTTTCTAGAGCTGCCTGATAAAAGCACTGTTGTTTGGGGTGTGGGGTAATGTGTGTGAGTGCGAGTTATGTGTGACTATGTGTGTGAGAGCGCATGAGTAATGTGTGTGTGTGTGAATGTGTACCATAAGAGTGTGACCATGCATCGTCACCTATCCCACTTTTTTTTTTTTAGAACGATATTGCAGCTATTACCCATTAAGGAGAAGCCTGCAGTTGAGGGAAAGGCATTATTTGAGATGCTATATACAGTATGTAATGATGCTGTGGAATTATCACCCCGACCGCTCTTTCACAGCTCTATTTTCCCATCCCCTCCCTATCTCCCTCTCCCTCTTTCTCCTTCTTCAGTAACATCAGGTGACATAAATGGCTTTCCCTCCTGCTGTATGTCCATTGGATGCAAGGGAACCTCCATCTGGGAGGCCATCTGCCCATGTGCTCCCATTACCTGTGTGGTCGTCCAGCCCTAAGTCCTTCTTACTCACAGGCGAGTGGTTATATTCACACACACACACACACACACACACACACACACACACACACACACACACACACACACACACAGGAATAATGTTTTCTACAGGCCTCGTTAAAGAAACTTCAGTATTTTAAAACTATTTTTCATCATAGAAGAATCAAGAGTCATTCTTATACGACATTTGAAGCACCTCTAATGTTGGGTCACTCATAAAAGCTATAAAATCACTCCAGAAAAAGCTATAAAAAAAATGTTCTCTGCTGTTAAACATAGTGGCAAGTCTTATTTTTAATTTTTAAAACCGAACAGATGCTTGTGCCAGTCAGGGACCCGGCGCTTCCTTCAGAGTGTAATACCACATCTGCGACAGCTCAGAAATAGACAGTTGCTGGCTTCACATGTAACAGAGAAGACCTTAAGTGCTTGAGTTTAGTAACTTACATTTACATTTAAGGCATTTAGAAGATGCTCTTATCCAGAGCGACTTACAAAAGTGCTTTGCTATTTATCCAAGAAAAACCTCAGCTAGTTTGAAAAGGCTAATAATTCAAAGATACCTCTAAGTTTAGACTCTACTAAACACAAGTCAATAAGGTGACCACTCTGCTATTCGCCCGGAAGAGGAGGGTCTTCAGTCTGGGTTTGAAGACAGCGAGCAACTCTGTCATTCAGACACCCAGGAGAAGCTCGTTCCACCACTTTGGTGCAGGACAGAAAAAAGCCTGGACGCTCGTCTTCCGTGGATTGTAAGGGATGATGGGTCGAGTCGAACCATATTTGAAGCTTGAAGGGCTCTTGGTGCGGATCGGCTTTTGACGATTGCCATCAAGAATGGAGGTGCTGGTCCGGTCTTGGCTTTGTTGGCCAGCATCAAGGTTTTGAATCTGATGAGGGCAGCAGCTACAGGAATCCAGTGAAGAGAACGCAGCAGTGGAGCGACATGGCTGAATTTAGTCCTTACCCTCCTAGTGCCGAGAATTGCTATTGCTAGAGGGAGCTACGAAAGGGTGGGTTAATTCCAGTACCAAATTGGGAGAAAAAAGGAAAACATTCAACACATAAAATAAAAAATAAAGAGTTATAATATCATACTGTCAGTTATAATGGACAAACGTGGGTTGCCTTTCCTTGTGCTCCTGAAAAAATAGTTTTAAAAAAATTTGTTGACTGTATATTAATTTATAATAGATGCAAATTGGGCAGTTGCTGAATTTACATACATAAACATCTGTGTAGTTCTAAGTTATAAATGTAACAATCTAAAAGTGTGAACATGTACACTACCTTCTGTTATACTACAGTTAAACACCTGGTAGTAATGGCACTACTAGACTGAGAACAGTCTACCAGAAGTATCCAGCCAACAGCGGTGTCCTGTGGGCAGTGTCCTGTAAGGACCGATGAAGGACTAGAGGACAATAAACGCTGTGCAAGCTGTGCAGCAACAGATACAGAGCTTCTGTCTCTGACTCTACATCTACAAGGTGGATCTAAGGTGGGTCTAATAGAGTGGACAGTTAGTGGACACTGTGTTTAAACACTCCAGCAGCACTGCTGTGTCTGATCTACTCGTACCTCCAGTGCAATACACACTACTAACACACTTCCTGCCACCATGTCAGTCAGTGTCACTGCTGCGGTGCTGAAAATGACCCACCACCCACATAATAGCTGCTCTGTGGTGGTCAGTCCTGTGAGGTCCTGACCATTGAAGAACAGGGTTAAAGGAGGCTAAAAAACAAAGTATGCAGACAGATAGAGTACAGTCTGGAGTTGTAGAACTACACATTGCTCTTATATGATATGTAGAGCTGATAAAATGAACAATGAGTGTAGAAACAAGGAGGTGGTATTAATGTTATGGCAAAGGATCAATGGATAGTTCATTTTAGGCGAATTCAGTTCGGTTATAATGAACCTGAAAGGGAACTAGCTGCATCTGACCTAAGTGCTTCTTGTGCGTTCACAATGAAAGTGATTTTTTATGTTTAATATAAAATTGATTATGCCGTCTATCATTTGGCACAGTTCTATAAAAGCAGTAGCCACTCAAAGCTGTGCAGTTGGAGGTTTAACTACATCAGCTCTCGCATCACCCTTTAATCAAGATGAAGCCACTGTAATACTTGGCCTTTCGTGGTTTATTCCTGTAATATAGCAGCGCTCCTTGTCTCTTCGTGGAATCACACAAACCCACAGACAGACACTCTCCTGTTGAGAATGTTTTTAAGCACTGCAGTCTGTGAGACTTCGTGTCCTCAATGCCTGGCCCACACTGCAAGATAATCGGGTCGATTTTGAGGATGATTTGCTCCTCCTGATTTTAGGGTAATTGTAAACAATGTTTGTAAACAAATAGTTGTAAACAATGGTTGCCCCTAAATTCAGCCATGTCACTCCACTGCTGCGCTCTCTTCACTGGCTTCCTGTAGCTGCTGCCCTCATCAGATTCAAAACCCTGACGCTGGCCTACAAAGCCAAGAACGGACCAGCCCCTCCGTACTTGATGGCAAGGTCAAAAGCTGATCCGCTCCAGGAGCCCTTCGAGCTTCAAGTACGGCTCGGCTCGACCAGTCATCCCTCAAAATCCGCGGAAAACAAGCGTCCAGTCTGCGTTTGAAGCCTGGACGCTTGTTTTCCGCGGATTTTGAGGGATGACTGGTCGAGCCGAGCCGTACTTGAATACCGTATAGAGTACTATGGTCACCTTATTGTCTTGTGTTTAGTAATGTCTAAGCTTGGAGGTATCTTTGAACTATTAGTCTATTCTAACTAGCTGAGGTTTTCTTGAGTAAATAGTAAAGCACTTTTGTAAGTCGCTCTGGATAAGAGCGTCTGCTAAATGCCGTAAATGTAAATGTTAATGTTTTCCAGAGTATTCTGTAGTGTGTGAGGTCTACAATCTAGTCTTTAGTCCTCTGACCACGCCCCTACTCCCCTCAGTTCAGTCGGGGCTGTCTCAATCATGACATGGATGTCACAAGACCTCTGAAAGTGTCCTGTGTCCTGCCAGACGTTAGCAGCAGATCCTTTAAGTCCTGTAAGTTGTGAGGTGAGGCCTTCATGGAGCTCATCACTGAGCCTTAAGCGGCCATGACCCTGACGCGGGTTTACTGATTGTACTACCTCAGAGCACTTTTGGTAGGTACTGACCACTGCTTACCAGAAAAACCCCACAAGACCAGCCTGATGTTTTGGAAACGTTCGGACCCAGTCCAGTCGTCTAGCAGTCAACATTTGTTTTTTGTCAGAGTGGCTCAGATTCTTATGCTTGCCCATTGTCCCTCTTTCCAGCACATCAGCTTCAAGAACTGACTGTTTACTTGCACTTAGACCCCCCACCCCAAAAGATCAGATGTACTGTCAATGCTAATCAGCAGTATAGTAAAGCAGTTGATATAATATGAGCTTGGAGCATTCATTTAAAACCTCACCTTTTCTGTTTGGGAGTAAATTCGTTTTTAATCACCTCATATTTGTTTTGTCAGATTTTGTCAATTTCATAAATTGGATCCAGTTTGATCTCTGACGTTCCCAAATGCTCTTTTTCGTGGTTGTGCGAAAAGTAAATGGCAGTAATCTTTGGCAAAGTGCAGGATCAACAACACCACCTCCACTCCACTCCCTGCTAGGAGCCTTGGCATTTACTGAGTATAAAGGCACACACCTGAGTCAAAGCCAGACTGTTAAAAAGACACACCTCAGGTGCTGCCAGCAGCCCTTTAATGCTTCATAGTTATGGCATGGGTCACTGTTCATTGTAGCGGAGGGACTGTGAGTGGGGTTATTTACACTCACCCCTGTTTACATTTCCCATATCTGCTAGTAAACCCTCATAGACACATTGAGAGGTAATAGCGTTCTGCTCGAGTGAGCATCCGCTATCCAGGGCCTCTCCTCATTTTCATGTGGCAACAGACTGACAGTACAATGCAAACACGCTGGCGTTTACAGCACCTCGGGAAAACTACAAACAACGCTCTTTTCAAAGCTTCCAGTTTCAATGCATTTTCCACAAAACGTAGCACCTTTCATTTTCAGATGCCCTGTTTATCCACATAACCCACATTCATCCGCTGTGTTGAAGGGGTCATATCCTACAGTTTTCTTGTATTTGTTTATTTTTCCCAGAGGCCCACTTATTGTGTTTGTATGGATTTGTGTTACCTCTTGAGTACTCTTGAGTCCCTCTGTTCTGATTGGCTGCCCTGTGTATTCCCTCAATCAGAGAGCAGTAGCAGTAGCGAATGTGAATGGCTGGGACTAGTATGCTAGGATCGGTTTTAGTGACCTCACAAAATTCATGAATCCAGATAGGGCTGGATTATAAATGCAAGGACATGCAACTCTCCATGCTTTGGGCCTCTTTTTAAAAAAAAGAGTAAGACATTTATGCATTATTTATATGTTATTATTATTATTATTAATATTATTATTAATATTATTGTTATTATTATTATGTGAATAATAATAATTATAATAATAATGTCATTAATTGGTATCCATCCAGGAATATGCTTGACCAACATTGTGTGAATAACTTGGCCATCATGTAAATAATGTTTGACCACTTGTGATGTCATGTAAATAACATGGCCGCTTGTGACATCATGTAAATAATGTTTGACCACTTGTGACATCGTGTGAATAACATGACCATTTGTGACATCATGTAAATAATGTGTGACATTGTGAGAATAATGTGATGGCAAGTGACATCATGTGATTGTTTAACCAGATGTAACAACATGACCATATGACATCATGTGAAACACGTGACCACACATGATATCATGGGAATAATATTTGACCACCTGTGACATCATGTAAATAAGTTAATTAAGTTAGTTGTGATTTATGTGTGACATGGATTCTTATAATAATGTGATCTGATGTGACATCATATGAATGCTCGACCAGATGTAACATCATGTGAATAAATATGACCACATTGTGTGAATCATTTTGCCATCTCACATCCAGTGACCATGTGACATCATGAAATTACGTGGGAAATAAATAAAAAATTACAAATAAAATTGGCCACATGTGAACTTCATGTGCTTTTTCAGGCAACACCTCTGACTACTTTCTGAATATTTTGTCAAAAAGAATATATTATATATAATAATATTAATAATAATAATAATAATATATAATTATTACTATATAATTTATGTAGACCTGTCAGCAACAGTATTAAGCAGTGGGAACAATGAACTTCAGTAATGTTTCCAGAACATTGCAGGATTCCTTTCTGTCATCTGACCTAGCCTTCTATTTTTGATCTTTGATTTTTAATGCTTACAATATTGATGCAGCAAACACAAAAATCCTGCCTTAAAGCTCTGAGCTATCTCTACCTACCTGTGTTTCATTGGAATTTTGCCACAGAGTATTTATCTTTTGTTTAGTGCCCCACCCTCCCCCATTTGACAAAATATGCTGAAGACAACAGTTTCTGGGGCACCCAGTGGCAAAATCCATTGCCTAATCTTATTTGCAGTGTGTCTGAACACAGTGTGAGGCCCTTGCTGGTGGACAGGTGGACTGTGGGGGGATTTGATACATTTTACCTGCAAGGAATTCAGCTTGTGAAGCTGCTGACTGAAAAAGTTTGATAAACCCAGACGATGCTAAATCAGTGGACCTAAACCCTGGCAACAAACAGTGAGGAAGAAGCCAAGCAGGTAGGCAGGCAGGCAGGCACACATGCACACATATAGGCCTAGATAGACAGTGACACACACACACACATACACACATACACCACAGTTAATCTATCCCAGCCTTCCTGCTCATGGAATCACCACCATCGTCTCTAGTAATGAAAGTGTAAGAGGGTGTTAATTCCCTGAGATGGGGCCTGCTGATAGTAGATTAATGAATTCAGGCTGGACTTAAAACCTGCTTTATTCTGTCCAGACATTCAGCATGTCCCAAGCCTTGAGACAAAGGCCCACGCACGCGTGACATGCATACTTAGCATATGTAGGATGTACCCTCTCGTGAATACATCATCTTACAGTCCGATTAGCATAAGTGCCACTCCTCAGATTGCTATTTTTCCTCCGAAAACCTGCGGCAGATATGAAGCTATTGTGTGCCGGCGGTCATTACCGTGTGCGGAAAGGATACAAAAAAAAACCCTCGCTGATAGCTTAGTGCCTGATGTGTGCAGTTATTAATGCGCCCAATAAAGTCAATGCAGCTGTCAATGCAAAAATTCCTGGCAGTATCTGCTTTCAGAAATAATTGCCTATTTACAAAACCACTGAAGTGTCTCGGCACAAATAGAGTATAAAATGCGAGTGTGATGAGCCTGTGTCAGCCCCGTCAATGCGGCACCTAACCTCATGACACGCACCGCCCCATCACTCACCTCCTCACCCATTGCCCACCTCCCCACGAGAATCTGTCTCACTGCTAGCCAGTCGAAAAAGGCCGTCACACTCCATGCTTTAGTGGCCTCTCCTTTCTCTTCCTAGCTCCCTTTGAATATTACAGCATGGCAAGGTTTTTGTGTCACTGTGTTTGTGTCAGGGTTACACAAGGATTCTGAGGGCGAATATTTGCAAGCAGAATTCAATGGGATTTGCTACGAATGAGCAACTTTGCCTCGGCCACTTCTGGTCCGGACAAACTGTGATTGGGGCCCTTTGCCACACAGGGGGGTCCTCTAAGATTTTAAGACTGTCATAATCGAACCACGTCTGTGTTTCCCCCCCCCACCCAGGGTCTCCATATGGGGAGGGGAAGTTAGGATGTATAAATTGATTATTTTGGCAGAATTGTTTGAGTTATGTGGCCCAGTGTAATATCTTTTCATGGGGCCCTAAATCCCTAGAAGCACACCTGTCTGGTCATCCTCTGAGAGAAATTACAGGCTGAATTAATCAGATTTCCCATCTGGATTTATATCACAGCCTTTTTCCAGGCCATGGCTACACTATATGGACAAAAGTCTTGGGACACCTCCTCATTCATTGTTTCTTCCGAAATCAGGGGGTATGCAAAAGAGTTTATGCAGCTTTTGTTGGAGTAACTGTTTCTACTGTCTAGGTAAGAAGGCTTTCTACTAGATTTTGGATGAGCATTGCTGTAAGGATTTGATTGCATTCAGCAACGCAAGATTCAGTGAGGATGTTGGATGATCACTTCCCCACCCCACCTCATTCCCAACTCCCCAACTGCTCCACAGCTCAATGCTGGGGGACCTCTAGCCCACACCAGGCATTAGGTACGGTGCCAAGAGGTTGAATGTTTATTGGCAGTACTTCTCTACGGGGACTAGCCACACTGCATTTGCACGGCTGTGTCAGCAAAGGGTTAACTCAGTAGCGGAATGCATTCATTAGAAAGGGTGTGAATGCATTGCCCCTTCTTTTCAAAATCTAGTTCCACCTCCTACAGCAACAATACCTGGATCCAAACGCTTGCTGTAGTTAATTAGTGTCTTACTGTCTTCAACAGAATGTCAGGTCATCTATCTTTGGGCTGAAGCTTACCTGGGTCATGCAAGAAGGGAATGATCCAAAGCACACATGCAAGTCTACCTCACGATGGTTAAAAACATAAACCATTGGAACAGCCTAGTCAGAGTACCTCCCTAAACCCAGTTGAAACGCTGTGGAAAAACCTAAAACATGAGTTCAGGCATGAAGGCCTACAAATGTCAATGAGCTGAAGCAGTGTTGCAAGAACGAGTGGGCCGAAATTCCTCCACGGCATTGTGAGACACTAATTAACAACCACAGAAAGCAGTTATTGCTGCTGAGGGGGTGTAACCACCTATTGAATGGATGGAGCAATCACTTTTCCACATAGGGGAATGGGTGTTACATATGTTTCCTTAATAAATACATAAAATGTTAATCCCCTTGATCCTTTATTAAGTCAAGTCAAGTCAAGTCAAGTGGGTTTATTGTCATTTCAACTACATACAGAGTACACAGTGAAACGAAACAACGTTCCTCCAGGACCATGGTGCAACATAGACAGTGCATACAAGACACAAGTGCAACACAAACAAACAAGTGCGGACAGACAACACAACACAGTACAGACAGAGGATAATAAATAAGGTTGTGGTTTATGTTTTTAAATTAGGTTGTGGTTTAAGATAAACTATCTGGACAAAAGTATTGGGACACCTACTCATCCTTTGTTTTTTCTGAAATCAAGGATATTAATAACTCTGGTGATATAACATGCCTGAAGCATCTCCTCCCTAATCCAATGTCCCATAAATTCCATTTCTACCATGATCACGTGTCCATGAAAAGTCTTCGCAACCCTCCACCACCCTGTGTCCTCCCATAAAACCCTGTCAACTATAGGTCCTGGCTCCACTTATCAGAGGGGGGGCAGCCTTCCTACCACAAGCAGAAGCCAGAAACTCCAGCCTCAAACTCTCTGTTTTCACCCTGTGTTCAAGAGTGTTTGGGATGATCACCACCCCACCTCATCACCCTCAACTCCCTGATTCATCCCATAAGTATTGGACGAAGCACCATCATCATTCCAAAGATCACAGTTCCACTGCTCCATAGCTCAATGCTTTGTACCCCTCTAGCCCAAGCCTGACATTAGGTATGGTGCCAACAGGTTCATGTCCATGTTTAATAATTGCATGTTTAATGTAACGTCCTTCATTGTTTGAAATGTTCACAAACTCACAACTGTACACTGTTAAAAGTATAAGATCTTTGAGGAACTTTTGGAGGTTCTTCAGTTTGAAATGGTGCTTTGAGGAACCTTCAATTAACCTTTTTCTTCTAAAAACCTTTTCATGAAGGTTCCTCAAAGCACCTTAAGAGGTTCCAGCACCTTGAAGGTTCTTGAAGGTTCCTCAAAGCACCTTAAGAGATTCCTGCACCTCCAAATGTTCCGTGAGGATCTTATTCTGTTAACAGCATGTGTCAATATTTGAAATAAACAGTATATAGATGTGGGTGGGATTTAGCTTAGTCCCTTAGCAGAGCTTCTCAATCCAGTCATCTAATGGCTATTTCTGTTGCCCTCCAGCTCCCAACACACCTGAGCCAGGTAATCAGTGTAATACAGAGGCCTACAGAGTTTTCGATTATGTTGCTCAGGTGTGCAGGGAACCAGAACAGAACAAAACTGTGAACTGACTCTGGGTCTCTGTGGGCTGCGCTGGGAACATCTGCCTACACTGCCACGGAATCCATCGCTAGAGCCATAGAGCTTTGCTTTTCTTGCCTTGCTGATTGATGACTGTTTCACAGTTTCTCCACCATGGTAACATCGCAAGTGTTGAATTAAGCAGCCCTGCAGAGCCTCAGATGAATCGAACTGAACTCTGTTGGTGCCGCTGAAATAAATGTAACTGCTTTTAGGCCTGAGTGATTTTACTATGGATGAGATTCCGATACACCTCAGTTGAGAGTGTAACTGCTTTTAGATAAGTGGGAATGGCGAGACTCCACCTGTGACATTGAAAGCTAGGCCAAACCTAAAATCAGCGCCGACTCCTTCTCCGTTTTATGCTAAGATAACTCTTCCCAGGCGCGGGAGATGTGCGAGGCGTGTGTGTCACGCATATGAGTGAAAATGGCCCGTTCTCTCATAGATCTAAATGGTGGAAACACAGCCAAAGATATTACGTCCGCCCACTCCTACTCTGCCTGCGTCCTGATCGCTTCCCGTTTGACGGGCTATTATTCCAAATTACCTTTCATTTGTAGTCATGAAATATCTGCCACGGCCTCCCTGGCGCAATATTGCAGTTTTCATTTGCCTATTTGTCTTCACTCATCGACAATTTGCACTTTTATTTATGCCTTGGAAATGATTTAAAGCAAGTCTGGAGGCCTCCCCCACCACTCAAAAGTGGGTCATTTCTCTCTCCCTAAATGGCTTGTTAATGGCTCATCATTTAGTTCTATGATAACTGCTTCTACAAAGTGCGCGAGAGCTCTATTATGTTCCTTGTTGAAGCACAATCTGAACCTCTGTTATAATACTGATTAGATCTGTTAGCTAATTCCTGTTGTACTGCATCATTCTTTCTCTGTCTCTTCTCTGTCTCCGCTTGTGTCTTTTTTTTCCTCTCTCTCTCTCGCCTGCCTGGCCCTCTCCTATGCAAAGCCTTGACAATACAGTAGATGCAATTACAGCAAGGCTGGTGGCATTTCACAGCTTTGCAGGTCAATCTGGCCGCTTTCCTGACCCTCCCACTCGAATTTATAGCTCTCCCATGGGGCGGTCCGGTCCAGCCAACAGCCTGTAAGCTGGCCACTGTGCTGGTCACTTCTATCCGATATTATGAAATATGTCCCCTTGGGCATTTCAGGACAATGCAGAGAAATAAATATCAGAGCAAAGCCAATATTTGACTTCCTGCAACAGAGTGCAATACATCATACTTTATCCACTATTGTGTCTAACAGAAATCAATTCTAACAGAGATTTCCCCTGATACAAATCTTATTATTTACTGCACCGCTGCTCCTCCGTAGCCACTGGATTCAGATATTTAAGTAATGTCGTACTTGTGCAGTTTTTCGTTTTGTATGTCTGAACTGCAATTAATATATGCCTTCTATTTTTGGACTACGTATATTTACATTTACATTCACATTCATGGCTCTCTGCTCACTCTCACCCCAAGCGGCTTACAGTTTAATCATGTTACAGAGGTGGGCGAATGTAGCGAGAGTGTTGCCCAAGGACTCTTATTGGTATGGCATGGTGTGTTTGCTTGAGCAGAGACTGGAACCCTATCCTTGACTGGAAAAGTGGCCATAAGAGCAGAGCAGGGAGGTTTTCATTTAAAACCAGAGGCGCAAACAAAAATCAGACGCAGTCAGACAGGCAACAGCTTAGGGAGGTATAGGAATAGGGCTAAGACTTTACTGAGAGGTTTGGGGGTCTTAAAGGACCTTCGTGTATCAGTTTTATTTAAAAAATGTTGACGCTACACTGACTTGTAATTGGGAGAATAGCGTCTCTATCATTGCCAATTAAGGCCGAAATGCGGCTAGTGCAGTTTGGAACTTGGAACGGCAGTAGTGTAAAAGTGAAGTACACTCCGCTTAGGCTGTTATAATCAGACCTGCCGGAGTTGTCAGACACACTCTGATGCGGATGCTCAACATTCTCCGCCCTCCATAAAATTCCTCTCAGAACTAACTTTCTCTTTCTCTTTTTACCTTCTCTGAGTAAATGGCCACCCAGCCCGACCTGCTGGAAGACTGCCCGCTGAGGTCCCCTCTACCTGCGTCAAACCAGCTGCCACCTACCAGTCCGGCCAGGTGGCCTTGTTGAAACCTAGATGGACTCGTGGCTGTCTGCCACTATTAATATCACCACTATTAACTGTCTGTTGTATCTGGTTTAGTAATTTTTATCATTAATGTTTAATTAGTTCTGATCAGAGGAGGATGGGTCCCCCTTGTGAGTCTTGGTTCCTCCCAAGGTTTCTTCCTTCAGCTTTGAGGGAGTTTTTCCTTGCCACTGTCGCCGTTGGCTGCTCACGGGGGTCTTTGATCCTTCATGTTATTCCTTCTTTCTTCTCTGTCTCTGTCCTTTATTAAGTACTAATTATGTAAAGCTGCTTTGTGACGACAACAGTTGTAAAAAGCTATACAAATAAATCTGACTTGACTTGACTTGACTCCGCACCTGTAGGGGGAGCCCCTGAGAAAACAGTGCAAATTCTCACACTCTATCCACTATACAACAGATACTAATCAAGAAAAGGTACTGAAAATAAGCAATGCCACACTACATGTCCATATGTTTGTGGACACCCCTTCTAATAAATGCATTCAGCTATTTTAAAAGTCACATCCGTTGCTGACACAGATGCTGTACTGCCAATAGAATAGGACTCTCTGGAATCTATTGGCATCATGCTGCCTAATGCCTAATGTGGTCTAGAGGGGTATAAAGCCCGCCAGCACTGAGCTGTGGAGCAGTGGAAGAACTGTGTTCTCTGGAATGATGGTTGTGCTCCATCCAATACTTTTGGGATGAGGTGAGTTGGTTATCATCTAATATTCTGACCTCACGAATGGTCTTATCATTATAGGCCAGTACAGTCACAGTTGGTGCAGTCAGAAAGTGTGTGGTTTAGCTCTGTAATTGCTGTAATTACATTTACAGCTACATTTATTATTCGTTCATTTAATTTATTCTTGCAAGCGAGGATAAATTAAGGGAACAATGCTTCGAATTTAGTGTTTAAATGAACTGAAAGCTTAAACAGCTTCCACTCACTGTCATCTAGATCACTATCCTCCACTAGAGGATAGAGTCTGTTGCAGCTTCTGGTTGCCTGTGTCAAGCAACAAGTTATTTTTATTAAACTCAGATTTACAGGATCTGGAGACTTAATGAGAGTCAGTCTGTTCCAATTTTAATTTGAACTGTCCCAATCTTCTCACCTGACTGGCCCTCAGCTGAGGTGGGCATATCCATCTGCAGCTTGAGGAACTGAGGGATGGAAAATTGCGTTCAGCGCTATATGACCTTTTCACTGACAATGACTTATTGCAAAAAACAGTCTATTGCGAATAACGATGCTATTGTTTTGAAATATTGAAGAGATTTATGAAAGAAAAGAACTGAAAGAGCTGTCAGTTTTGTTATTCTTATCTTTTTTTGTTCACATCTGTAGACTAGATACACTACATGTCCAAATGTTTGTGGACACCCCTTCTAATGAATGCATTTAGCTACTTTAAGTAATAAGCATTGGTGAAAGAGATACACACGTGCATACACACGGGCCACTTTACCACTGCAGAGCCGAACAGTACTGAGTATGGAGGGTAACCATTCCGGTGGCTTTTCCGGTGCACAGAACACTTGCTCGGTTTACTTACTGCTAGAGCCATTTTTGTATTTTAATTGAAAAGGTACAGTATATTGTACTTATTTGGATTCAATTCTTCATTAATATTTGTAGCTTTTGCATTGAACTTCGAGATTCATGGCTAGTGAGTCAGCACGCTGCACTCACACTTACTCGTTCAGAGGGATGGCTTAATGGCGTAGGGATCGGCTGATTGGCTCCACATTTGCATCACCGTTGTGCTGTAGGATCCTGGGTCTTTATCTTTCCAGTACAGAAAATTATGAAGACTGTCTAATCTAATAAGTACAAGGGTAGCTGTTCCAGTTTAGCGCTCTTCAAATGCACTGATCACAAGTGTGGCGACAGCAATGCTCCAAAATGTAGTAGAAAGCCTTCTTCCCTCACAGTAGGAAGAAACAATGAATGAGCAGGTGTCCCAATACTTTTGTCCATGCAGTGTATGTTGAAGTGATTTATTTCTTGCACTTTTATCTACTTCCTAACGTGTTGAGGACATATTCCTGTGTAATCTGATGATATTCAGCAGTAATACTTGGCGGCTTCTGAGTCAGCCTTTCATTTGTCGAGTATGAAATCCTACCTCTTGGTTATTACCTTTCTAAGGTCCGCAAACTTGCTGTAAATGTAGTGAGTTTGAAGCCAGAGGATATGGCTCAGGGGAAGATGACAGGTAATTGCCAATTATACTGTCTGGATGTGGGCCTCAAACCCAGCAAATATGCAAGAATGCAGAATATCAGCATGACTTGAATCTATGAAATGCCAGAGCAGAGAAAGAGAGGCAGGATCCGTGTGTGGGTGAGGGTGTGTGTGTCCAAGTCCTAAGTTTGAAGGAGAACCAAAGGAAAACATGGCATACATCTAACGTTAGGACTAACACAATGAGGCTGCCTTTGTATAAAATGCTTCTTCCATCACGTATCGTCACTGTCCTGCAAAAATCTTGCATCTCCATTTTGTGACATAATGTGAATCTAGCTGTTGTTCTTTACTTTATGTCAAAATTTCATGTTGAATGGACCAATAGAAATGCTCCAATATGGCTGATTTTTAACATTGAATTCCTATAAAGGTTAAGAAGGTTTGTACCTTCCACTGTAAAGTTGCCATTGTGGAGATACAAGGTTTTATTTGTGGCATTTCATTTGTGGACACTCCAGTGTGACTTACAGAACGGCTACACTGACATTAGTTAGTTTGAATAGACTCCAAGAGTCCAAAGCTTAGGGGTGGGCAATCGGGGGCCGGTGTCCAGCACAGTCCTGATTTCCCTGTTCTTACAGACGTATTAAACTTTACAGGTAAAATTAACAGGTGAGTTATCTTAGCACAAAGCTCTTAACAGCCCAAACAAAATAATCAGTATTGTATGAACAAGCTAATTTGACCCCTTAAGCCACCTATAGTCCGCTAACAGGCCAAAGTGTTGGATGACTACCAATGTAGCTGTTGAGATAACTATAAAATCTTAGTGCATCATGTTGAGCTGTCACAGCATCTTTCTGTACAGTGCATTAAGCAACTCTGCTGTTTGGACAGCCAGGAGAAGTTCATTCCACCACCCTGATGCCCAGACAGAGAACAGTTTAGATGCTTATCTTACTAAACATTTTGAGTGGCGGTGCGTCAAACTGAGCCGTGCTTGAAGGACTCTTGGTCCAGATCTTTATAAGATATGGCCACCAGAACAACTTTAATGCTGCAAAGATTCTCTGGAAAACACAGATGTTTGGTGATGGTGATGGAGAGCACTGTCCAAGATCTCCCATAGGTGTTCAGTTGGGTTCTTTTGGTGTCTTTTGGTGTTTGTAACACATGTACCCCCCACTTGTGGAGAACATGTTGGAGAACATCTCTGTAGAGCTCGGGCTTTCTACACGACTGAACTCTCAGATGGTCATTTGTCTTTGTAATGTCTTTGGTTTCCGCTCTGCAGCACTACTACAATACCCCTCTCTGTGTAGTTGTGGATGGACTGCTCTTGCTTACCATTTGATTATGTCCTGCATTGATGTTCTCAGTCACCTGAGGAACAGCTGGTCTTGCTCACTGCAGGTGCGCTATTAACCACCATTTCCAACCTTGTTTACTCAAGTCTTTCGCCAAGACCTAAAGTGTACAATATTGAGTCCACTTATCTCAGGTTTTAATGGGGGCTTTTAATGAACTGCCATTTACATTATTTTCAGAGTGTAATAGTGAACCCTCTCTCAACAGGCACTTAGATCTTTGCCTCTTGATTCAAAATGGAGGTCAGCTGGACCTTCTCATAATTTTTCTACACACCACAGAGCACAGTAGGATGTTAATTGCTTAAATGAATCATACAGTCCACCTGTCTGGAAGCATCTTCACTCGTTAGTCAGATTTTTACTTTAATTTGCCATCTGTATAGCCTATAGGTACGTTCATACTCTTGCATATATATATATATATATATATATATATATATATATATATATATATATATATGCGAGAGTATGAACATGTTTTTTTAACATGTTTTTGTGGAACATATGATAACTATATACATTACTATATAGTTACTACTATAAAAACTACTACCATAGAAGCACACAATGGTTGGAACCATGCCATAGAAGACACAATGGTCCTATAAACAATAGAGATGTAATAGAGATGTGTAAGTGTGAAGAAACTCTCTGGTGGACCAAAAGGTGTTCTTCTATGGCAGGTCTTCAAATCTGGACCTTTAATCCAGTTTCCAGTCCTGGACTTTGCAATCTTTGGTAGGTGTGACACTACATGGCCAATTTGTTACATTAACTGTTCCCTTGACATCCAGCGAGAACAGCGATTAACTGATCCAGTGAGAACAAAATCCAGGACTGGAAACTAGATTCATGGTCCAGATTTAAGGACCTGGGTTCAATGACGTCACTCAAAGAACCATTTATTTTCAAGAGAGTGTACTGTCTGTAAAACAAATTCACTGTAAAAAAAAAAGTGATAAAGAACAGGCAGCAGAATTACCAGAAACTAACTGCTAATTAACGGTCTCCTACTGTAAAAATATACGGTTAATATATATGGTTTTTATTTTTTTATAAATACAGGATATGTAATTCAGTACAATATTATGCTGTTAAATGACATTATCCTCAATGCTTTTATTAAAAGTTTGCCTTTTTCTATTGCATATTTTTAACTCTGCTGGACATACCTTCTCATTTACACTTTATAATGTAACACAATCCAGTACTGTAGTATTTCTTCATTCACAGTTGAAGAACACATTGGAGGAACGTTCCAAACAGAAGCTCTTTAAGTCAAGTAAAGAACTGAAGAAGTCAATAACTCCTACCACAGCCTGACTCTTAGAGTTAAGCCCACTCTCTATGTAGCCTGAGATCATTACTCCCACCACATGTCTTATAAATGGCGGCTGTGAAAAAAAAGTCTTTGTTAACTATGTGCCCAGCAGCTCCTACACTGCTAAAAGTATAAGATCTTTGAGGAACTTTTGGAGTTTTCAATTTGAAACTGCTTTGAAGAACCTTTGAGAGAAAAAAATCAGAAGAAAAAGGTTCCTTGAAGGTTCCTCAGATCATCTTAAGACGTTCCTCCACAGTTTTAAACTGAAGATTCTCCAAACATTCATCAAGGATATTATACTTTTAACAATGCACAGATCTAAAGCCACACAGCACACATTACAGCAACTTACACACCTTACAATAACTAGCGTATCACAGGATTTACAGTAGGTAGATCCACCTTTCCAGGGCCCTTTGCTGCTGGACACCTCTTAAACATGGCCTTCCAGGGCTGCACAGCATGCGAAGAGGATGGAGCTCATCTCTTATGACTCTGGGAGCTCATAAGGAGACCTTTTTGCTGATGGAGAACCCCGACTAGTGTTGAATTAACCAGTTGATTACGAGGATTAATAAAAAATCAAGAACTTGAACACAAGGAATTGCTACCAGCTACCACACCAGCTCCATACCACATTTCTCCTGTTTCACAATGCATCACTTTCATAGTTAGGAGCTGTTTTTTTTTTTAATAACTGGATACTGCTGTTGAAAAATGGCTGTTATTTATACAGAAATTTTATACAGTTATAATATGTAGGCAATATAGTTAATATGAAATGCTACATAGTTGTGACCCCACATCTTGACATGGTCTTTTAATCAAGCCTGTATGTGTGTGCGTGTGAGACAGCATGTTCTGATGGATGGTAAGTAAATGTACAGACAGAAAAACAGCTTATCGATGGCGTGATTGGTCTATTGATTGCTGGCTTGACTGATTGTTTACCCAATGTGTTGAGTCAGAGCAGGTATGCTTATAATTCCTGTGCCAACTCTGATTGCTTGCCTGGGAAAACCGCAGCCTATTACACCTCGACCTAAAGGACCCAGCGAAACGGAGGCAGATATTTCCTCTTTACATTTTTAAGGTCAGATAAGCTGTTCTCCTAGTGCTCGGGGTGGGAAAACAAAAACACAAATGTCAGTCGGACTTTTGAGATGTCAGTGATGCGCATCTTATTACTGCACCCCAAGCCGCTATTTTTTGGTGCCTTCGATTCTTTCTTTCTTTCTTTTTTAAAGTGTCTTATTCTCTTTTCTCAGAGAGCCACTTCACAGAGCGGAAGGCTGCTTTTTGACAAAGGGTCTTTCGCTGTGGTTGATGATCCCGGCTCTGCCGCCCCTCGGCGTGTGACAGCTTCACAAATGAATGGAAGTGTGCAGAGCAGGCTGGCTTCGCTCGCCCCCCTCTGCCACACAAAACTCTACCGAAGAGATCCTGTCTGCTACAACTGGTGGATCTAGCATGGTGGGTATATCTATCAGTGCTGTAGGTGTTACAGTTCTGGGGAGATGGAGTGGAACTGACTCTTCAGGGCCTCTAGATGGATGGGAATAACACTACATAGGGCCTACATACATCAGCATAAGACCGATATGCCAACATAAGACATGAGATTTTTATATGTCTGATATTTCACACTGATATTTAATGATACACTAAATGGACAAAAGTATTGGGACACCTGCTCAATCATGGTTTCTTTTGAATTCAAGGGTATTTCAAGGGACTTTAAGACTTTATCCTGCTTTTGTTGGAGTAACAGTCTCTAATGTCCTGGGAAAGCCTTCTGCTAGATCTTGGAGGAGCATTGCTGTGAGGATTTGATTGCATTTAGAGACAAGAGCATTAGTGAGGGCAGGATGTTGGATGATCACCATCCTATCTCATTCATAACCCCCCAACAAATCCCAAATGTTATAAAGCACCACCATTCCAGAAAACACAGTTTCACTGCCCTACAGCTTAATGCTGGTGGGCCTTGCGCCACTCTAGCCCATGACTGGCATTAGACATGGTGTCATAGGTTCATGTTTACCTGCTCCTGGGAATCATATTGTTTTGGCAAATACTTCTCCACATGGACTAGAAAAGCTATGTGTGTACATTTGCACGTCTGTGTCAGCAATAGGTGCAACTGAAAGTAGCTGAATGCATCAATTAGATGGGGAACATTTGGACATATAGGGTATATTTAACATACTCCAGAAATGCATAGCAGCTGTGAATATAAACAGTGGCCAGTGTTTGGTCTGGCAAACAACCCACTCTTATTTTCTGTTACGGTTTGACTCTAGACCGGGTCGTAACAGAATTGGGGGCTCGTCTGGGATTTGGGACTTGGGACTTGGGACTTTCAGGAGACCACACACAAAACAGCAACATTAAGCAGACAAAAGGAATATTACAAATAGCAGGTGTAGCACTACCAAATAACAATAAAGAAAAATATACATCATTTTTTTTCATTCGCAGAAATCATCAGGCTTATTCTGAAGTCCTATAAGGTCCTGACGATTCCCCACTGAACCACATAAATTCAGTGTGTCACTTTTACAGTGTACATTCTTGTTTATTTATAATTTATGGAATTATTTTGTAACAAGTTCAAGAGATGAAAGCGGCATCAATACACACAGGGCCCAGAAATGTGTTCAACACCTCTGATTAGTACCATGAATTGCACAGATCATAGAATCTCAAGCCAATGTGATTTGGAAGTGCAATGCATTTTCCTTCCATTTGGTGATGTATTCATGGAGAGTATCCAAGTGCTCGTGTTTTTCTCTCGATGATAGGTCTGAATGGTGGGAGGAGGAGATGAAACATAATATTATTGGTTAAGATTATTCCAATGGAGCATGGTGATGTAAGCTAGACATATAAAATAAAAATTGTGCCCTGAAGATTATATTATGATGAATCATAATAAGATCACTGACTTGAACTAAGAAGGTAAAAAAGGCCTTTTAGATTTTATGTTGACTTTAAGGCCGAGGTAGTACAGAATGTGGGAAATGGGTTACTGGACCTCTTACTGTGTTGATAATGAATTCGACCAATCAATGCTGAGTGAAACCATACTCATCTGCAATTGATTGGCTGGTGGAGAGCTTTCCCAGTCACTGGCTGGTTGGCTTCTAAAACAAGCAAGCAAGTTTTGAATAGGCTGTACTGGGCATTGCTGCTATGTTAATTTAACCTATGTGTAAAGGTCATGTGTGTTTAGAGGAAATGTTAAAAGATCACCAGGCTCAGCTTTAATTCGTGAACAAAGGAAAAGAGACTAACAACGTTCAGACATTCAGTTCTGGGTCTAGTTCTTTTACAAGTATTTTACCATGTATTTTATATTATTATTATTATTATTATTATTATTATTATGTAAGATATGTGCATTTCTTAAAGGCTAATTTCTAAGAATAGTCCACTCTAAACATGAGGCCATATATATGAATCATCTTTTCTGTACAATCTTAGCAAATGGGTTCTATATAGTACTGAAAAGGGTTTCATTGACATTGACAACAATGGTGGAACCATTTAGTGTTTTAAATT
Source organism: Salminus brasiliensis (assembly GCF_030463535.1). Classification (NCBI taxonomy): domain Eukaryota; kingdom Metazoa; phylum Chordata; class Actinopteri; order Characiformes; family Bryconidae; genus Salminus; species Salminus brasiliensis. Next base: position 7,340,420 of record NC_132883.1, read on the forward strand.
GTAAGACCATGCTGAGGTTTCCCTTAAATCTTAAGAAACATTTCACTAGGCATAGAAGTAAGCATTGAAGCTTTCAAAAGGTTTTATATGTAGAGTTGTTGTGGCTCTATGTAGAACCATTCCTTTAACTACAGAACCATTGAAAAGCCCCTCTTTTAATAGGTCAACTATGTGGTTGGTGTGGCGCAAAAGATAACACCACTACCTGCCAGTGAGCTACTACACGACCTGAGAGACTGGGGTTCGATTCCCGGTCTGGGTGACTGTGCTGTGCTACACCAATACGTGTAACCTTGTAAGTCGCTCTAGATAACAGCATCAGCTAAATACCGTAAAATGCAAATATGCAAAACACACAGTATCTCCTTCATTGACCTTTAGGAACCCTAGGCAGAGAACCATTTAAAGGGTTGTACAGAACCATTCTCTTCAATAAGGAACCTAATGAAGAACAATTGAGAACTTGGGAATTTAAAGTGTATTGCATGTATTTATTCTTTTGGGTTGTATTATATTTAAATATGCAAAAATCAAGTATCTCATTTACTGGCTTGAAATATTTAGACCTGAAATCTGAACAAGCTTCACTAAAGCCAGACAAACGTCTGAGTCCATTAAGTCACACTTTGTTTTGACGTGCTGGATATCAACATGGACAGACTGCTCCAAAATGCCTTGCAATAATTAAACCACACAATGTGCTTGTCTGCTTTCTTTCTTGTAAGCTCATTAAAGCCTCATCACAACTCTTTGTGACCATTCTCTGACACCTGCCTTGCCTGAGACCGATAGATGAGATATTTTAAACCTAAAACATGATTATTACTGTCGCCATCTCCAATAAGTCCAGAGCTGCTGGGCTGACAGAGCTGAAACATCTGAAATCTCTTTGTGGTCATATTTGGATTTGTGGGTATCATAGCAGGGATACGTGCAGATCTTTCACCATTTCAGCTTAATTCAGTCGATGTGGAATTGTGTGCATTGGAAACCATCTACAATGACGGCAATGGGAACCAGCATCTGCAAACCACATTTAGCTGATTTAGTATCCAAACTGATGAGTGGGTCTGCAGATATCTTCTGATGTTTTATATGTAATGGGAATAACGGTCAAAGAACAAAAATATAAAGGTGTTATATTTGGGGACTATTTTGGCTCCCCCAGACATGTTTTTTTATTTTTTTTATTATTATTAATATTTGTTTTTGGCCAAAATCTTCATAAAACAATGTCTAATACCTTCATATATTCATATATATTCATAACTTTTTCAAGTAGCTATTTTTAAGTAGTATCTTTCTGTGATGTAGCCTAGCTTTCAGAGATGTTAGATGCTTAAGACGTCTGGTTCCATTCACCACCACTGTGAACAACTCTGACTTGGTAAATTTCTCAAGAATGGGGCATTTTATAGCAAACCTCTCTGGTTGTCTTTGTTAAATTTTTAATGCTTTATTTAAGCAAACATATTTGAATTCAGTTGAATTTACACTTTAAAATAGGACCAAATAACACAGCTGTAGCCCCGCATGATGGAAACCGCGTCACCTTGATTGCCTGTATAAACAGCCTGGTAATGAAACTGACCACCAAACGAGTCGGTTTATCTGAAGGTTTTATCACTCATAAATATTCCCAATTAAAGCTGAGGATGTACTCTACACTGGGGGGTAAAACTAGGAAGCATAAAGCGCCTGAGGGCTTCAAAAAGCCTCGGCTTGAACCACAACTCGAGTCGCCCAGTCCGCTTAGGCATGTCTCCAGAGAAAACCTCAACGTCTCACGAGCGTTGTTTTGTTTCCCACCCGTATTCCGGACGAAACCCCGCCTCCGGTGCTAGCATTGGCCGGTAGACCCTCCTTTCGTTTGCACGGATTGGCTACTACCATTTCTAGTGCTCCGTGATCGGCCAATCACGGCGCAGATTGAAGAACGGTACTAGCCAACCAGATCAATGCCCCAAGTCATTCTCTGCGTAGATGGGCGGGACTCCACCGCAATACGGGTGGGTCGAAAATAACGGTTTCTCACGCTGAGCAATCAAGCAGTCTCAGGCAAGAAGCGCGAGATGGGCTTGTGTGCGTTTCGGACCGGCGCGTGAGCTGCTTAAACAGCGGTAACCAAGGCTACACTAACGGTCGGTAGGAGCAAGGCAACTGAAGCGACCGTGTAAAACTGTCGTTTTTACTCGTTTCTTAAAGCTAAATTCTCATTTTTTCTCTCAGAGGGGACCGAGGAAGTTTCGTATTTTGCCTTAGGAGCCTGCCGGTCTCACTCGGGCGCTGTTTAACACCTAATCCGTAAAGTGTCACCCCTTCGTCTCTCCGGGGCGTGTGAGGGGGACTCGGGGGAAGCTTCTCCCGTTCACCAGATTAAGAAACTATAACGTTTTCTCAGACGTCTTTTATTTTTCTCGTTGGTTTGACGGGGAGGAAGAAGTCCCCCTAAGTACGTAGCTGTATGCAAAATGAACGTAGCGGTGCTAATAGAGCTCCAGTCTGCTCTCCAGTAGCTTCAGCAGTAGAGCCTTCAGCCTTTCTAGGGGGGTTGTGTGTGTGTGTGGGGGGGGGGGGATAGTGTGATAGCTAACCTAACCTAACCTAACCTTTCTGAAGTAGTTTGCAGTTCCCGTAGACAGTCCCACCTCTCGTTGTGTTGATGGAGAAATGAAAGAAAGACTGATCCTCCTTTCTCTCTTCCCGCCCATGACACCAACTCTCGGATTTTAAGGACTCCTGAGAATGGTAAATGATCGATGGAAAATCATGAACAGTGTTTCAGAGCTCGAAGATGGACAGCAGCACAAATCCCAGGTAGGCAAACGAGAAATGGGGCATACTTATGAACCCCACTTTAGTTATTGTGCATGCAGACCCAATCCCATTTGAAATGCATTATTTTGCATGAAATTAGGGGGTCAAATAATTGCACCAAATGTGGGGTGTTATTAGTTCTGAGCCTCCAGAAACACGCCCACCACCATTTGCCTGATAAATGATGATCTGTCCATTCCACATGTCCTCTCATCTGGCTAAAATACATGAATTCATTGTAGACCTATTGCACCTATATCTCACCCTCCGCCAGAGCAGGAGAAGATGCTGTCGCTGGAGCATGGAAAGTTGGTTGCAAGCTAATGGTTTTGTAATGGCTTGATAATGCCCTCTGTTTTATGAGGGCAGTGATAATGCTCTTTGCTTTATGGGGGCCGTGATAATGCCCTTTGCTTGTTGAGAGCCCTAGTAATGCAGTGGGCCTTTACATGGTACTGTTCCCAACTTTAGGCAACGCATGGGTTTGTTTTCCAGCTTCTTATTATGAGATCTAAAGCAGCAGGGGTGGTACGATATTTGATGTTATTGTGATACACTGTGTCAGGGTGTGCTTTTTTGGGTCTATCACAGACACCATCAGGGCTTAAGGAGCACCGACTGAATGTTTCCCGTCAGCTGAGCATGGTCGGTCCAGTTTATGGGGATATAGTGCAGCACAGTGTGTGAAATCCAGAATATGAAGGTTGACTGCTTTTATAAGATAAAGCTGCTGGTTAAAAGCAAGCTCACCACACTACACCTATCAGAGTCCTTGGGCAAGACTCCTAACACTATATTTGTCATGTTACGTCTCTGGATGTACCATAAAAAAAAAGTACTGGTGCCCTGTGTCAAGCCAATGTATCTGAACAGAATATTGCAATATGTACCATGTATCGCAATGAAAATGTCTTCAAGTATCGTGATGTTTTCCTGATGTATCGCCCACCCCTACCTTTACTGTCAAGGTGAGGACAAGCGAAATTTAAAAAAAAAAAAAAACAGCTCACAGCATTAAAGGCCTCACCCAGAGGAGATAAAGCCTTTGAGTGTCGTCCCGGGTAAGTGATACCACGCTCCCAGCCTGCTGCCCACCAGGGAATGCACTTGTTTCTGTTACGTGCCGCACACATATGCACAGACAGGGTAAGACGTGAGGGATTATGCTGATCTCCTCCGTGTGCGGGTGATTGCATGTCTCTCTGATAAATTCCTTCATGAGCAATGGAACTTCTTGCTGCATTTCCCAGGATAAGGAGCAGTACTGCAAAAATGGGGGGGAGAGAGAGATAAGCAAGGCTGTGCACAGTAACCATGCTGGGCAGCTCAGCCGAAAGGGCGTTATAGCGCTGAGATGCTTGTTTGTCCTCTCGATTTCAGTGCAGTTAGTTAAAAATTTTGACAGTCTGGCTGTTGTCTACTTTTTCACAGCCACTGTAATCTGGCGTGAGGATTAAGAGGGATATACATACCTCTGGAGCTTGGGATGGGATAAAAGCTGTAACATCTGTTCATTAGGACCAGAAGCCTTATGCGATTTCTCTCCCCCCCTCTTCTTATTTGGTCTGGCAGCACCATGCGATTATATAGCCTTACAGTAAGACGTCACTTTAAACGGCGGTTGGTGTCTGCGTAGTAGCTCACTCTTTTGTTTTGTGTGTCAGTGCATTTTTTTTTAATTGCTGCCATTTATTCACCTGCCTCGCCTCTCCCAAGTGCTTTTGTCACGCGGCGCACAACAGAGCCTCTCATCCATTCTCGCCAGCTCATCCCACATCCTACTCCTGTTGTACACAGCATAAGTTATTTCAGGGGTTGCTAATTAATCAGCGTGAATTCATCTGCCACTCCGGCTGCCTGGTGTTTATTAATAAAATACCCTCCCTCAGGAGACAAAGCGGCCCTTGTGGGGCGAATAAAACTCACCTGCCTGAGCTGAGTAGAACAGAGTGCTCAGTGCTTGATGGACGCGTTTTGTAATCTCTTCTGCTGCTCTTAGTGGCGTGATTTTCCAGTTGAGTGTGATGGGACGAAGCAGTTGGCTGCTGTCCAGTTAGGAGCGTACCTGTAAAAAAACGGGTAAAAATAGGGCTCGGCGTGATCCGGTGAGACACAGGCTGGCAGCCTGCTACAGGAAGCATTTTACCAGCTATGGCCTCTTCCCAGCAGTGCGCGTAGCAGGGTTATATTGTAAGCACAAAGCATCTGTGTTTCACACATTGAGAGCTCCATTCCTAACTCGCTGTGTCAAATTGGCACTGTTGTGAGCGTGCTTACAATCTGTGCAACAAATAATAACGAGGAAGACAAAGGAATGCATGCAGCACCCGCAAACGTGTTATAGCTGCAATGTCTTTCGCTGCTATAACATCACAGTATTTGAAGATGTTATTTTTGTTTGATGGATTTGGATAGACTCAACAACATTCATTTATTGTTGTATACACAGCACTGCAGTGCATGAAATCTAGAGATGACATAAAACCTGTGATTTGCCCAACAATAACCAATTAATGCCAACTAATTACACTTTTGCTGTTCCAAACCAGGCTAGTGCGCTCCAGGAGGCTGTGCCTCCCGTTTCTGTAACTCCACCTCAATTGATGATGAAATACTGAAGATTTTCCCGTCTATTATGTAGCAGTAGGCAGCGATGTCTGAAGCAGAAAAGTCTCTGATTTGCTGCCTTCTACCCAGCCCAAATCTCACTAAGCCCCATGTCCACATGCTGTTATCGACCACCTAGAGTGCATTTTTCAAATGTGCTGAGATAAATTGAAATAGTCAACAAGGGCAAGGTGGCGTCGATTAGAGTTTCTGGATGTCGGTTCTGTTTAATATTCGAAGACTTGCCAAGCTCTACCAAGTAGCATCAGTAAAGCTTTCCAAATGGTTAGTCGATGGCTGCTGTGACCTACAATCATGCCTGTGATTCAAGACTTAGAGCTAAACCATGCATCACCTGTTTTGCCCACATGCAAGTAAGCCTTCCATTGTATACAGATATTAAAAGCTGGTAATTGGCTTATTTGTCAGTCATGAGGCATGTCAGTTGGGAAATCCTGTGGTTCATGGTCTCTGAAAAGCGGTGAAGCTGCATTGCCATAGCGAGAAAGACACGAGCCGTGGCAATTATAACTTCAAGACAGCCTCAGAACGAGAAAACACTCCTGCTCCTGGATGATAGCGGCCTTAGAGTTGTAAAGAGGATTTTATCTTTTCATTTCTTTTCTAAAATGAGCCATTTTACTTAAATTGTGGCTGCTATTAGCATTTAGAGATTGAACTGCCAGGTTTGGATGATTCTCAAGGCTGAATAGCTTTTGCCCTGATGAAGTGGGTCTTAGAGTCTGTGGAGGAAATTTGGTGCCGGGGCTCAGTATATGTTTGAAGGCATTTGGGATGTTGTACAAAACCACTGTCTTTTTTTTCTTCCATCAATAACCCCCCCCCCCCCCCCCCTCGTGGCAAACAACCTTTTGAGGTCAACTTAATCCAGAGATTGACACGACCAAGGTGTTTACTAGGTACACACACAATATATATCTATCAAAACACAACGTATACACATATACACAATATATCAAAACATACTACCAAGTGACTCCACTATATATATATATGTGTGTCTATAAGAAAGACACAGAAATGTGAATCATCTGTGTCCAGATTTGTTTCTAGGAAATGGTTGCCTTGTATGCCAGTTCCAGACTCTTCACAAAGCAGACCCCCACTGCAGTAATGGCAAGCTTGACTGCTTGGCTGAGCATTAAGTGGAAAGGCCATTAAGTCCTAACATTTTGTACTATGTTTAGCAAGTGGTACAGTAGCATGCTTCTTAAGCACTTTGCCACAATTTAAGACCAGCTTTACTATGACTGTTATCACATGAAACATTGTCATTCCTTGCCGTTCCACTAATAGCGTGGGATGCCATTAATGGCAATGGTTTGTGTGGTTTGTGACAAATTACACACTCAGCCAATGGCTGTGTTATTTGTTTGTCTCCAGCTGAGGTCTCGTTCTGAAAGCTATAGTTCGTGAGTTTCTTGAAGTGGCATCGTTGGCCCTCTTAATCACACCTAAGCTAAGTGAAGATGCTGTCTTAACACTTGCTTCTTATAGTAGCTGATGAAGTGACAAATCTGAGTGCAAATATGTATCGCGCTATGCAGGACGTGCAGTGGCAGGTTGTTTAAATCTGTAATTCAGATAAGGACATCAGTGGCAGAGTGACTGAGCTTTGCAAATTAAATCAACACACGTTTACTGACACGTTTCTCACTCAGGCCCCATCAGAGCCTCTGGCGTTCTCTGGACTCAGCCGCAGCTAAGAGAGATGCTGCTCAGCTTTCAGAAATATCTCCCTGATTTCAGCGCCTCACCTCAGTCCAGGACAAGGCCTATATGTATAATTAAGTCTTCTGGCCTTGGTTGCCGCACATTGATTGTGGACGGGTGTGAAATCTCAGCGCATCTCCACCTGATGGATGGCTTTAGCTCCTCTGTGGCTGTCTGTGTTGAATATCCATCATAGGGTTGCGAGGGAGTGCGAGGAGATACAAAATCTGATGCATGTGCTCCCCCAACAGAGCAGATCAAAGGAGTATGATTGCAGGACATCAACAGCTCTCTCACATGGTGGTGGTTTATCAAAATGCCATCAGTCTCTTGCTCCCTTTCTCTCTCCATTTGTCTCTGCAGTGCTGCTCATAAGTAACACCCTCTTTCTTGGAGTGAACATGATTTCGTTTATTAACCTCTGACACCGTTTTCTGATGTGTCTTTGACTGCGTTTGTGTCACGTCTCCATTTAAACAACGAGGATTAGTGATAAGTAACTTTTAATTACGCTGTACTGTCTCTCTCAACACAGTGAAAAAAACAAGCTAATTTGCTGGAGGTCTGCTTTTTGACATTTCTGAAAGATATCGCTTTAATTGTCCCCGGTATACAAATTGGCATGCTTTCACTTGAAATTTAATTAAACAAATTCCCAATCCCTGTTCAGTCTGAAAAAATAGTATACATGCTAAAGTCATTAATTAAACACTTGGATTTAAGTGATTGGATTGGAGTGTTCGGCCGTTTTGTGATAGTCATGTGGGTCAGGCTTAAAGCCAATTCCATTCAGTTCAGTTTGGAGAAAGATGACTACTTGTCATTGACATTGACAGACATAGTCATGTGAACAAATGAGGACACTCCATGAAAGCCTTTTATCTTTTAAACATCTGGACATTTGATCTTCATTAGAACAATATTGAGAGATGGAGTTTATATAACTAAACACATACAACTAAAGAAATGTCTTTACATTTGTAAAATGTAATGATAAATGATAAATTCAGTTTTCTTGTGATGAATACGTTCGGACACTTCGGACACCCCCCATTTATTACTACTTACAATGCCTAATATTAGGATCAGTTGGACCACATTAGCTGCAGATAATTCAAATATCCTTAGAGATGATTTTGGAGGGCTCTGCCTTTTTTAAACCTCAGACATTTATGGTGTGTCTCCTTTACTATGTAGAGCGGTTGGTGGAGGATCCTTCCTCTGTGACCGGAGTGAAATGATATAGCAATGAAGTGTTCGTAGCTATAGCTATATAGGGATGTCACAATACCAGAAATTTGGTACTTGGTACCAATGATATTCTACAATTCTCAATACTTAAAAAACATTTGATTAATACAGTGTTACCTTTTCCTTAAGTAATGAAAAGACACAACTGTTACCAAAACAAATCAACCTAATTTCTATTGCTGAATTTAAGCAAGAATTTAAAAAGGGCTGGGCAATATGGTAAACATACTATATCATACTATATCATCATTTTTTTACAATAAACAATATTTATCACAAATAATTGAATCACAAACATAATTCATAAACAGTACTATTCAAAAACTTAAAAGTGATTTTTATACAACTTCTGCTGCTCTTCATCCAATTAAACCAGTCTAAATGTTCTTTAAACACTAACAACATCCTTGATATGCTTAGAAAAGCCTACACAAATGGATCATGATACAATAAAATATCATCATATTGTCCAGCCCTAGCATAAAGCCATATTTTAAAAACATTCTGTGTTATGAAACTCAGCCTATTATAGCCCAGCATGTTAAGAGTGGTGCCCAGCCTGGACATTAAAAACAAACAGGTAACTATACTTGTTAATTAGAAAAAGAAGAGCCCTCAACTGCAGTGACTTCACCGTTTTGACCACCAAACCAAACCATGCTATGAGTAGATAAAACCAGCACAGCACTTCTAGTAGGTAGCCAGACCGGTCAGAAGACAGAAACTCCACTTTTCTAGGCATGAGTAGGTCAGGCTGGCACTGAGCTTCTACTGTTAAGAAAACCAAGAAGGCTGCTGAACGCAGGCTAATATTACTGAGCCATCGCAGCGTAGCCTACACAAGCATGTTTGCCTTTCTGAAAGCAGTTCACAAACATTAAATTTTCTCATTATGAATGTTTTGACGAAACTCACTTACCTTGAATTCTGGGTATAGATCTGGATGACTATGTTTTTGGGTTGGTTGGATAAGTTTGAGGCGTTTCCTGTTTTCCTTTCTTCCTGAATGCTCTGTAACACCATTTGCATACTGATCCCTGATCATCCGTCTCAACTCTTGACATCATTCGATGTGTTTTGGTAATGGTTACCCTCCTTCATCTCCTTCTTTTCCCCTACACGTGTAGGTGTGTTATGCTGCCCCCATCAGTTCAGGAGAATGACAGTCTTGTGTGTCTATGATGACTACAGCAGTTTCGGTCCCTTTCAGTACCAAAAAATAAGTACCCCCATGTTTTTAGGATTATTTATTTTGGTATCAACGTGGGGCCATAGGATTAGATTTTATAAAATGCCTACAGTTATGTCATAGGTAATTCCCGCATTATAATTCATAACTTTAGATTTAATGTTATGTACAGTTGTTTATTTCATCCATACCTCGCAATTATGTGGTACATTTCAAATGATTTTCACAACTAATGTCAAAAATCTGCATTAAAAAGTATAAGCACAGTGCACAAAGGCTCATGGGACTGCATGGCTGAAATAAATACATGGGTGCATCCTCAGAATTCGGGGAAAAGAAAGACGCCTTTCTCAGCTGCATTTTAGGTGTCTTCTGTGTTGTTTTGAAATGGAATGGCCCTATGTGGCAGAGAATTGGGACCTTCCAAGTCTTTTAAAGTCAACACTTCTTCAGTTAAATGTGTTTAGTCATATTACCTCCACCTCCAATATTGTTCAAATGAAGATTAAATCTGTTTAAAAAAGATTTTGTTTGACAAGAATTTGATCTGACCCTGACCCTGTTAAGATTGCTGCTTCAGAATCTCTTTTCACTTCTCGCTAACAAAGAACAAGAAGCCAGAAATGTGATCCTGAACCACTGCTACTATTTTAAGAATCTTTATGAATCCTGACCTAGAAGTTGTCTTGAAGAACACTCTGTGAGAGCAGACATCATTTAGGATCAATCAATGCTGGTAGAGGCACGTGAGGGGTGTCGGATTTGATTTCCGTCTCAAAGCACCACTTAATTCCAAAGCCCAGACAGAGAGCCCAGCATAGCTCCTTCTAGACCAAATGCAGTAGTGCTTCTTTCAAGGCATGAAGAACAGGGTGGTTTGACCAGGCATGCCCAAAACAGAATCTTCATTAGAGAGCAGCCTGCAAGTGGGCATGCTATATTTCACAAGGGAGCAGAGCACTGGACCCCCACTGGAAACTGCTTCATTTAAAGTCATAAGGAGCAAATATTAATGGTTAGCTTGCCCTCTGGAATGTCGCTCAGCCTGTTAGCTCTGAAGGATGGCTCATTAAAGGCATCTCTGCTGCTGCTTACATACACGGCCGTTCCCTTACAAACTGCCAGCATAGATTTCCCACGGAGTCGTTAAGATGCTCCGGAACTCATGCCCGATCTGAAGAGTCAATCTTAAGCAAACTAACCATGAACCGGTTTTCACTCGATTTACAGACACTGTATACCCAGGATTCGCCGGGACTGTGGAGAAATGTTCTGAAGGGCACGTGCTGGTTGTGCCCACACCCTGTGGAGCAAGAGCAATGGTTTTTGGAGAATGTGAATTACAGGAAAATATAGCAGCATGACTGGGATGATGTGTTTTTCACGACGGGTGGTTGTTTGAGTGTAGAAGACTGGCTGGATTGAAAGCACAGTTAATCCCAAATAATTCTGTTGTATTGCCAAGAGGACTGGACGGTTGTTATTTTCCCGCCATTTGATTGTCATCAGTTTTGTGATGCAGTGCATTTTCAATGGAATTTTTGATCAGACTTTTTCCCCCTGTCATTCTACATCAAACAGTCCCATCTGTTGTTGCTGAGAAGACCAATAGCGTGTCATAAAATCAACCAATCAACAAGCCAGATATTGTTCACTGCTGATTTATAGACGTGTGCTTACCTGATCATATTTTTTGGACAATTGTTAACATTTTAACATGTCTTCTTTCAGACTACTGGAAAGAAAAAAGCCCAAAATAGATGTTTTTACATGGGTACAAACACTCAGGCGATGAAGACTCATGGCATTTTCTGGATGCAAAAAGCAGACCTGGGTCAGTAAAAAAATCCCTAACACAACAGTGCAGTACGGCACCATGTCTTCACAGGTATTGTGGTAAAGCTCTGTATCTCCAGCACAATGTTATCAGATACAAATATGGTTGTTTCCTTTATAACAGTAACCAGTCATCAAATAAAAAAGTAGGAGTTCCCAATACAAAAGTATGAAATTGTATAATTCATATCCTTAAAGGGCAGAAAGCTCCACTTCAGTCGTAAATACTACAAAGTTTGTTTGTATATTGTTCGTAGGCTGACGGTTATACAAAATATGAGCAAACACATGCCGAACACAGGGTCGTTATGGCCGTTGACAGTATTTTTTAGATTTATGGAGTGATAAATAGAGAGATCCAATATTCCCTCTTTAAAAACCTTAGATTCTAATATGCCAGCAAAATGAAATAAGAATGTTGAAACTGGCCGTACCCACTGTTCAGATTTCTGTTTTTGAAGCCTACGCAAATTAGATAATTGCTCATTTTCATATTTAACCATACAGTGTCAGAAAAGCAACTTTCCTAATAATTAGCTGGGCAAACGTCATTATGATCTGTACTGATTTTTTTTTAGCCTGTTCATCTGTAGTGTCTTGCCTTAAATACAAAAAAAATCTTTTAACATTTTAAAAGACTGTTAGCAACACCTGTTTGCCTCTTTTGCAATTATAATCCATGCCTGTAAACCATAATTGCAATGAATACAAAAGTTTATATTTGTGGCCATTTACCAGGTACTTACTGTGCAATCTGATGAGGCATGACTTTTACAACGAACGGCCCATTTGCGCAATTACCGCTTGATACCACTGTCAGACTCAGGAGACAGAAAACAGCGAAAAGTTAAAGGGTAATAATATCCTGAGCATTGTTCCTGTAGTCATTAAACCAGGACCAGTGGCTTAATGGAATCTATTATTAAACTCATCCATATAAGACTCCAAGGCACAATTGTAAACAAGTGTGGGGGAAAATAACAGCACTTAAAAGGCACATCAGAGGTACAGTCCAAGCAGGCATGGAATAAAGGTAACCATTCCCCTCAGCTCTTTGGGCGCCTTCCTCACTAAACCCTTCATATCCACAGTTTTCTCCATTACAGACTTACAGTTTTCTCCCTGTTTATGTTATATTCAATGTGACCCCTTTATTCCCCGTTAGTGTTTCCATAATAAGCCAAGCGTCTTGTATGTCGCAGGGGGATTCCTGCAGGCTTTTAAAGTCCTGTTAGTGTAGGCACCACCACACAGGGGGTCGTCTCCCTGGCGACGTCACCCAGAGGAGGTGCAAATGGCTGTGACCTCTGCATGCAGCTGGACGCTGACTTTCAAGAATTTTAAGTAAAAGCACACAGGAGATGAAAGCTGAAATGCTAAAAGGTAGGGGAATAACGGTGCTCAGATATAAAGTCTGGTTTATACCTCAGAGCTGCTTTGGCAGCTGTCTTCTGGGACTGTGGACACCGAAATAGAATTCATTGTGGACAAGCTAATTAGTCTATGCCTTCTAAAGCCATAACAAGCTTTCATCAGTTTAGTGCTTTCTAGTTCATAAAAACAATTCTGGCCTTCTGATGACATATTGCTAGATAATTCACTGTGGTCCTTGTGTTAAAGTTACTGGAATTGATAAGCACCTAAAGTACTGCTTTCAACAGCTACAGTACAGGCAACACGTTCAATTTAGGGGTAGGTGCCCATTTTAGATATTGTGTGTTTAAGGCTCTGCTTCTAATCCTAGTAACTGGAATGTTATTCTGATTAAAAGGCAGTCTAGCATTTATGTACGTAGAGGTGAAAAAATTGCATTGTGAAACTTGACTTTTTCATAATATGTTACAGTATATTTCGACACAGACTAAATGCACTAGCATTTTTTCAGAATTTGCTGCACTACATCCAGTTAAAAAGAACTTATGTGCTCTGTAATACAACAGGCTATTGTTCACTGTTAATATCAGTATCAGTATGCTCAGAAAAGCATGTTGTTTATTAAAATAATAATAAAATAATCATATTGCCCTGCTCTGTTTGTATGTTTATTTTGTGTCTCTATTTTCAGCTTTAGTATTTTTCCAGAATTTGCAGAATTTGCTGCCACACAACCCCAAAGCATAATAGATCCAGTGTATGCTTGTTGGCAGGACATTTTTTTTAATCAAATGGTGCGTCATATTTTGTGGTGATTGTGGCAAAAAAAAAGTCCAACGCTCTTGTTTCCAAAATGCATCTGGCTTATCTAGATCTTGCTTTACTTACTTTGAATGTTGACTTTTGACTTTGATCTTTGACTTTTGTGATAAAGTTGTAGGTAATGTGTCCATCTGTTGACTCTTCATTCGAACAATGCTGCACAGTAGAACAGTGCATCACCATACCTCTGTTGGCTGAACCCTTATGCAGGTCCTTTGCTGACATATTTAGGTTTTGCTTTGCCTCTTTGACCAGAATATATCTGAGACTTTACCTGATCTTCTAGATCTTGCCTTGTTTTCCACAGTTTATTAGCATATCAGACATTAGAAATGCTGCAAATACTAGAAGCACTTTAAGATCTCTTCATAGTCTTCATGGTGGTTGAGTGTTGAGGACAAGATCTGGGTTAGAGAATTTCTTACGCTCTGGAAATGTCATCAGCTGCCAATTCCTAATGACAATTTGTTACCCCCCCCCCACACCAGCCCATATCAGATAGTTAAGATCTAAAGATAGAGGTGCTGTATATGCTGCACTTCATCCAGTTCTACAGGACATACATATTTATGTTCTGAAACTTTACTGTTCTGAGAATAATTGATGCCACAATTACTTTTTTCCCCGATTTTTATTAAAGCAACTGTTTGCAAAAAAATTCTTTACTTTAGAGATTATAATAACTTCTTTTTCTCTTCAGAAACCTTTGCATACATCTGTGTCAAAGCATATAACATCGGATGCAGGTTGAAAGTGTAGATGACCACTGTATTGTTTGTCGACAGCAACATCAAATACTTATTTACATAATTTCAACAAATAAACAGGTTAATCTCAACTCATTAAAGCAAATGGAGTAAACGATTTGGAAGTGGATTAGTTTTGTTTGAGCAGTTCAGTGGAGTAAAAGTTAAATGCAGAGAAAACACAAATTGTCCCATTAGGTGCAGATCCCTGACAAAGCCTATTACCGCCTATACCAGAGTAACTCTCCATTACCTTCACTGGACTGCTTAAACATTTGTTCATAAGGATTACTGCAATGATGTATGGAGCAGGGAATTAATTAATTCCCAAATGATGTCATTGCTTCAGCAAGCAGAGTGTTTTCTCTCCATTCATGTGTTTGTGTGGTTAAGTTGGTGTGTATGTATGTGCTTCTACAAAGTCCCCCTAAATGTGACTCTGGAGAAGAGCAATGAGTGGATAACTGAAATGAATGACCTTGATAACCCAGCACGGGCTATGACTTCCCAGGTGATAAAATGCTTCCATTTGCTTTTCCTTTAAAGTGCTACCTCGCTGAGCATTTATCTTCTCAGGCACTGAGTTTAAACAATTTAGCGTGACACCTTCGTATTGTTGTGCCGGGGAAATTTGGCGACAGTGTGTGCGCGAGCGCTGGCGTGCAGCGCAGCGTCCTCCGGGACTTCTAAACTAGTGAACCAGCTCCTTATCAAGGGCATGGCAAGTGCTGCCTCTATCACTTGCTCCATTTTGCCTGCGTCAAATATTGGAAACACGTTACAGTTTCCTTGTAAAATTAGATACACCTCCTGCGGCGTTCTCTTCATTTGAGAGTCACAAACCGAAAATGTCACAAATGGATTTCCCCTGCTTGTTTTTTCCTCCTTTGAACTGGGGTGCCAAGGCAGTCAAAGACAACTTGCATTCTCCTCATGTACTAAGATACACGGTGTTCCGCTCATTGCACATAAGCACACAAACTCACAAGATTGTTTGTTTTGGGATCCCGGTTCTCAGTGGAGCTAGCACAATTCTCAATGATTGCTATGGTCCTCTCCGGACATGTGGATCTATGAGTGTGTGTTTGTGTATCTCTGTGTGTGCTTGCCCTGATAAACCAACTGGGGATACCATTTCCTACTACTTATGACTTTTTCTGCACTGTTATTAATCTGTCTAACTAAAATACTGCAAATGAAACAATTCATTCACCTTTCCATTTTGTCGCTGCTGTTGAAAATGTCATATCTCCAAAAAAATTAATAAAATTCTAGTCTAGTCTATTTGGGAGCATTTCTCTTCTGTCTATTTTTCATGAAATTGTAACAAAGAATAACTACATTCAAATTATGTCAAAGGTTTAAAACAGCAAAACTAGACATAAGGTTTTTGCAGGTGTCGTAATCCACACTGTGACAAGAATGGGTGAACACTCGCAGGGGATGGACCAACGAGAGAGAGTTTATTGATCACAAACTGTAAACAAAACAGAAATGCAGCAATGATTACCAGGGATAAGGAGGAACAGAAACAACAACCATGACAACCAATACTGGACAAACCAAAAGAACACACCTGGGGCTGGTGAGGCACTAGGGCTGTGCTAGCTGCCAGGGCTGAGCCAATACCGCTACTCAAAAACAAACTTCCAAGCTGAGCCTGGGAAAACTAAGAACTAGGACAGAGTAGCGCTAGTCAGGCGCATTGAACTTACTAGACTTGAGAGCGTGAGGAGTCAGCCGCCAAACCTAGACAACTGATCCGGTCCGACGGTGAGGAGAGCTAACTGCTGAAACGAGCTGGAGAGTCGCTCACTCCCGGAGCTCCTGGACCCCAGCTCACTGAACCTAAGAAGCCTGGTGAGAGATCGCCGCAGACCTGCAGTAGCTCCATAATGGACCCTGAGATGAGAGCTGCCTAGCTAGTTAGCTTTCCCTGCTAAGCTAGCTAGGTTGAAAGAGTCCTCTGTACGAGGATGGACTCTACAGACGAGACCGATGAATCCTGAGTCTCTACCATGAACTCGATAACCTGGGTGCATGCAGTGCACTAAGAGTAATTCTCAGCAACCGGCAGCTGACACTAGCCCTCCTTAAATACACCAGTCCACAGATAACACATAAACCAAACAATGAACAGACACATGACAAACACAACCTAAAACCAAGATGGCGACGATGGATGTCAACACAAGAGTCCTTTTCAACATAAAAGTCCAGAACCTAACTAAACATGACATGACCATGACAAGACTTTGAAGGGGGAGTTCTAGATTGCCTGTGAGCCGCGGCCCGAGACCGCCCCTGGGGCAGGCGCGGCGGCGCGGGCGTGACAGCAAGACATAGAAAGTAGTTTGAACATGAGCCTCCAGTTTCTAAATCATATTTAAAAACTGAAAAATAAAGAACAAACAAACAAAAAACAGATCTGCATTGCTCATAAAAACACAGTATATATAACCTTTATTGATGAATAAAGATAAATAAAAGATTATGTAGTCTGTGATAGGGCTGCACAGTACATAGTTTCAGCATCGGCATCACAATGTGCGCATGTGTAATAATCTCCCTGCAGGACGTGCAATGTTATAAAAGGCAAATGACACTTTTAGGTGCTTAAAAAAAGGACAATTCCCACTTCTTCTACTAAAGGCAGATGGCAGATATCCCTACTGTATTGAAGTACCAGAATCAACACAGATACCAAATGATACTGATAGAGTATGAACCTACACTTTGTTTTTTTATGGGATGTTGACACTGGCAATATAGTGACAATCTGCATTTACCACCAAACAAGCATTTTTACCTAAACATAACCGCTTCAAAATCATTGGGATGCTCCACTGGTTGAGTAAATTATGAGAAGGGGAACTCCACCTCTTTATATATTGTGGATGTCATATATTGCGGCAGTCATTTGATGGGCATTTCCAGGTCATTCACCCCTTGTGTTACAGATTGTACAGCAATACACCATGTTACTTGCATCAGAATCTGTTTCCTGTGTTCTCCATCGCAGATATCCCTGCTGTCTTGAAGTGCCAGAATCAACACAGATACCGTATGATACTGATAGACTATGAACCTACACAGGTATTCTTTGTTTTTTATGGGATGTTGACACTGGCAATATAGTGACAAATCTGCACAAATCTAAAATATCTTTTAACTTAACTGTTTGTGTACGACCATCCATTCTGCAGCATTGTAAGAAAGGTTTGTTCTACGTTTAAAGCAACACTTTTTACAGCAAAACCAACATTTTTACCTAAACATAACAGTTTGAAAATCATTGGGACGCTCCCCTGACTGTAATAGGGAGTGTCACTGAGGAACATTGATTGGTTAAGTAAAATAGTAACAGGTAACTGAAAGTTGAGAAGGGGAGCTCAACTTTATGGGCATTTCCAGGTCAGTCACCCTTCTGAATACTGGTGTTACAGATTTTCCATCCATTCTGCATTTATATTGAATATTCACACTGACAATAAAAAAGTGACATCTGAAAAAAAGAAATTCTTAACTATTTAGTAACACAACGCATGCACCTTTCTAGTCAAAAATAGAATGTATTCTATTTGACCTCTAATGATAAAACAATGGACAGAAATATGATTGTAATGATAGAAATGATTGCGACAAAAGCATTAATGAAGTCAGGATGTTGGGTGATCACCACCCCACCTCATTCCTAATTCCCCAGTTCATCCCAAAAGTATTGGAGGGAGCACCACCATCATTCTAGACAACACAGTTCCCCTTCTCCACAGCTCAGTGCTGGGGGGCTTTACACCCCTCTAGCCCACGCCTGGCATTAGACGGCACTGTGTCAATAGGTTCATGTTTATCTGCTCCAGAGAGTCTTATTCTATTGGGAGCACGAATATGAATGCATTAGAAGGGGTGTCCACAAACATTTGGACATATATTGTAAATTAAATAGTCTGTGTGGTGCATGACATCATGTAATCACATCTGACATTATTAAGCGCAGACACTGCCTAGTCATCAGCCAAGCCTGTCACACCTAAAAGCAGTATTTTACCTCTACAGTCATGTGATTTGAGTGGGAGGCACAAAACTTTCTCAAAACTGTTCTGAAATGATGTCTTAGGCTGTATTTTCTTATCCTTTACATGATTTACACAAATGTTCCACTCACCTCAGATACATTCAGGTCTTAATTATCCTAATCAAGGCAATTAAATAAACTGGACTTATTTACCGCCCCTCGGTTTTCCATTTCCCACAAAAACACTCCTGCTCTGATCTGGTCATAGTAATTAGTACCTTTTCATATAAGATTGAATGTCTACTAATTTGAGTGGTCAGAAACTGTTTGCCACTCACTGCCTCTGATCCTGTGTGTAGGTGTATGTAAGGCACACAGGCAGCAAGCGCTCTAATCTTTGCCTATGTCTCCAGTAATGCAGCCTCTCTGCTCTGTACTGCATGTGTGTGGATATCACCAGTGTCATCTCCACCTTTGCCATTTTGGACTTTTTAACTTCATTTGAACCTGGCAGGTGTTCTTTACATTGTGTCAGTGTGTGTGTGTGTGTGTGTATGTGTGTGTGATGACATGCACATGTTTTTTGTGTGTGACAGTGTCGATATGAATGTGTGTGTAAGCTTGAATCTCTTATTTTCCAGTGTCGAGAGTGTGTGCTACACAAGCTATAAGACTGTGCATTGTGTGTATGACTGAATCCCTTGTCCTCCGGTGCCTTGATCTGGTGAGTGAGACGGTGCGGAGCGGGACTGTGTCCTGTGTGCTGGTCCAGAGGGAGCAGAGAGAGAGAAAGAGAAAGAGAGAGGGAGAGAGGGTGAGAGAGCATGGTGACATATAGCAGCCCTGCAGACAAAGCTTTCTGCAGCCCCAGTGCAGGCTAAAAGACAAATCGCTGCCTGCACACTTCACTGCCTGTCCTTGGAGTGCACTGACAGGGAAACCTGCCGAGAGTAGGCACTGTCACTGTAGCCCGACTGTCCGTAGATTTACACACAGTGTCTTTCTGTTTCCCTCTCTCTCTCTCTCTCTCTCTCTCTCTCTCACACACACACACACACACACACACACACATGCTTGCACACAGTAGAGCCACTCACTGAGGCTAAATCATGTCAGCAGTCAACAGTTGAACGTACTTTAGTTGCATACACTCATCCCGCTTACTTTCCAGCAAATACATAAAACATGCCAGCAAACAGAGCACTGAAGAACCCACTCAAATGAAAATGCTAACAACTTAAACGTTTTACACACACACACACATACACACATACACACAAAAGCTCTCACAAATACACACCTGGCAGAAGTTCTTTACCCGAAGTCATTTAGAACTGTAAGAGGCGAGGAGGTCCGCAGCGGTGGTCTATGATTAAAATGTGATGTCGGAGAGTGTGCAGCCACAGATGGCTGCAATTTCCTGAGCGAGAGGGTGCTGGCGAAGTGCTGATTTCCCCGCTACCCGACCACAACCTTTTATTTCCTCTAAGCTGGTGTGAAAGCACACATCGTTCTTAACACCTTATCGGTAAATATCTTCACATTTAGCGTTATGCTGTTACACGCCTTGGATTCAAAGGGCGCTACACCCGACGCCAAACAAGAACCGTTACCTGTACCTTCTTGCTACACTTTTCCTTCAATGTTCCAAAGCACTCTATGTGAGAAGGTTTCTTTATTCCTTAACCTTTATTGCTTTTTTAAACTATTTTTGTGACTCGAGGTGGTTAACTGGTAGATGAAGATAATTGAAATGTGTTGGGTCATACTTTTGGCCTATTTTTCTGGCTAAGAGTGCTATCAGATGCATTTTTCAGTTTAAGTTGGACTTTAATGTAGAAACAGTAAGTATGTCATTTTGGTTGGGACAAAAATGCTTACAACCCTGTTATTTTGCCTCATTTACATCTAGCCTAGCTTAGCTTTTTAACTATGTCTGACCAGATAGTGTTGCTGTCCTCCCTGCGCCCTCCTGGTCAGTGTTTCCAGTAGCATGCGGCAATCCTCTAGCTTCCCCGAGTCGGCCCTTTTCCGCTCTGCCATTCTCCGTTCGGCCTAGTGTCACCTTTTAGTCGCTTATCCTTGCCTACGTGCTGTGGCACTTAACCACCTTCCCCCTGAGCATAGACACAGCAGTGCTTTCTCCAATCAGTCTAACATTACCTTGCTACCATATTATTCAAAAAGCTGGGTGTGGACTGGGTGTATATCAGTTTGAAAAATAAAATGAGGGGAGGATATGGCATCTGTACAATCGCATTCTTCTTTATTTTAAGCTAAAAAAAAAAAGATCACATACAAAGCTCTGTTTTCTCACAGGGTGACCAACTAAGTGAACACAGCAACATTTTAAGTCAGTCATTCAGTAAATATTAAACCATCAGTCTGACGATTCAAAACTGCTCTGAATCTGGAACGAGAACCTGGTTTAGCATTAGATTAGTTTATTAGACAATTCAGTGCAGCTGATGCTGACAAACTATTGAGCTGTGTTGGGAAAGGTAAAATGAGACTGTTCTGCTGTGTTTGGACTCGTAGCCGGCAATCTAGGCTTAGATAGTTTAGCTAGCTGGCTAAACACCACAGCACAGACTGTGCTCCAACCAACCGAGGTTCAAATCATCACACATTTATAAACACAAAAGATAAAGCCTCAGATTTGAGAGCAAAAAGTCGAGTATTTTCAACTGATTTCAGGCTCATTTAGTAAACTAAGTCATCCAGGTTTGCTGTTTAATTGAATTCAGTACATCGCTAAACTTGCCTGTTTTTTCCCCACCATGACATCGCCAATCGTGAGCACCTTGTGAGTGACCCCGCTAATATCTCTTTAATGCTCATGGGGGAATGAGCTTAGTTGGCCGTGTGCTAGATTGACACTGAACAGAAATTTGACACACCCACATATCAGACAACACCGTCCTCATTTTGAGATACCGTCAACATTTGTAAATACCATTTATACATAAGTAAGTACCATTTATACATTTATTTTTTTATTCTACAGGACCTTCAGCAAGTAAGAGTTCAGCAAAAATTGCTTGGTACTGGAGTTTTAAGGCTGACATGGCTCACAAGAAATGCGTTTATCATGCAGTTAATGATAAATCAATGCCTAAATCATCACATACTTGCCTCAAACTACGAGAAGTGGCTAAATAATCTGAAATAGAGTTGCTTATATGGCTTCTTATATTGTATGACACAATGGTTCTTTAGGGTTTCTTCAGTAAAGACAACAGTTCTATATAGACTGGAGATGCCTAAATACTTCTTTGCCTGGTTAAATGTTTCTTCATAGAAGTTTTTTGAAGAGAAGCTTTAAAAATGGTTCTGTATAGCACCTAAAATGGTTTCAAGTCAGTGTTACCAGTCAAAGAACCCCTGTTTGTTAATATATAGAACCCTTTTTCTGAGAATGAGAGCTGCCATCTTGTAACCTGAACTATTTTTTATTTGACTTACATTAGAGATGAACTGTTTGACGTGGTTTTAGACAAATACGGGATGATTAATGCATGCAGTTTAAACACTACACAAATTAGTGGGGTATAAGCATTCATTACTTCCATTATATTTGCCTTGTTGCTCCAGTGCGACACTGAAGAAGCAAACTTTGGACACCAAATATGCCTTTGCTGATTGATTGCATTTGGTATAAATTGGAGCAAAATAGATTATTTCCCTTGAGCTATCGCTTTAGGATCATCTTAAAGCTTGAAATGACAAAGCTGAATTCTGTCTACCATCTTATAATAATCTTAGAGACTCTATAAATACAGATATAGATGCATTTGAGAAACTTTTCCCAGATATGTACATGTAGGCCTTTATACTAAGTCTGAAAATAAAATGCTATATAGTTTGTTTTAGGGTGCCTAACCCCAGGTACGATGTCCCCTTCATATAGGGAGCAAGGTTGTATACAAGCCAGGCTATGTTAACAGTGTTGGTAGAGGAGTTGTAGGGCAGTTAGAAGTGGAGCAGTGTGCTTTTGACAGCCTGAAGCATGAAAGCGATCTCCCTGTGCTCTCTTAAGTAATCATTTATCATCTAAAACCAGCTAATGAAGCTGTACTCTCCAAGCCAGCACGTAGTGTCCTGATGCGTGTGTGTATGCTTGTTTTGTGTGTGTATGCATGTGTACTAATATAGTGTTTTCTGCTCTGGTAAGCTTTGGTTGAGCTAGCGTTGAGTCTGTGCCACGCCTCTCGCTTCTTTTAGCCATCTCGTAGAAGCAGCAAGAGCCAAAGAGGAAACTGTGCATTTGTAAAGCCATTTTCCAGATCAGGGCTAATCCTTTGCATCTGTTCTGCCCTTATTACTAAAACCTACTTGTTGGGATTTCTCACTTTTTTTTTTATGTGCTTTTTTTGATAGGAGACCTCAGGGTAATGCTGGGGTGAGTAGCGTTGCATAGAAGACCTCTTAATCCAGGGCGACTGACGTTGCTTTCAGGGATTTGGCTCTTGCCAGTGTCTAATTTACAGAGCAACCGGAGCTTGACCACATTTGTGTGTAGATTTGTGTGCTTTGCTGAGGTATTGGAGCACTGTTGGTTTCTTCAGGTGATGCCTTCCTTTCGGTACTTACTCAGCAAGCCTAGTTCGAAATAGCTTGCACTGAAAGGTAGGGGAGACATCCGGACATGGTGGCCATGTATTTGTCTTTTATCAGTATGTAGACAGATATAATACCACTAGGATATTAGGTAAATAGTAATTCCAGTGTGAGATTTTAGCCTGGTTACTTCACCCTTCAACTTCAACAAAGAAGCTGCCTGCTGAAATTGTGATAAGAAGACTGGGTTCTGCCAAAGAGGACTAGGTCACTCTTAGATTAGAGCCCCCTTGTACTCTAACATACTGTATCTCCAGAAGCCTGGGCTATATCTTTAGATAAGGCATCTGAAGAAGCCCCATCTGCTGAAGATAAATGGTCTTTTGTTGTCATTGATGTATGCAGTATAAAGGGACATTATAGGTAGTTGGTCTATGTTCTGTTTGAAAACAGTCGTCTATCTGCTCTATATCCAACTATACATTCTGTTTAGATTAATGTCTATTCAGCTGTTCACCCTTCTGTCTATCCATCTATCCATCTATTCATACATCCATCCACATATCAATCTGCTATGTAGGCTGAACACAGTCCATTATCCAGATTCTGGAATGAATCGAGTCTGGTACCGTAAGCTTTGTGTGCTCGAAGTGGAGAAAATCCTGCAGTGTTTTTGGTTTCTGATATCGGATCCATGGTAAAATAATCCTGGATGGCTAAAGGATTTAGCTCAAGTCCTGCTGAATGCGGCCAGAAGCGAAACCCTGCTCCCTCTTTGGCCTGTAATATAATGAGATAGCCATAGTGATCTCTGCAGTGTATGTAGCTAGCAGGTGGATCAGTGTTTTGATCTAATCCCTGACCATGGCTGATAGGTCTCCTCTCCATCATAGAAGAGGCCTAAGGCTGCAGAGCACAAGTCAGCGGCCAAACCATACTGCAGTGCTCTCTCTATGCTATTGAATATATATTACAAAGATACAGCAATGAATGAGTAAGATCGCAATATAGGCTGTAGGCTGTGGTCTTTTGCCTGAATGTAGTTATTCAGTTATAGGTGGTTCATATAATGTATAGCGGTGCAGATTCTTCAATATCCAACTACATTGGAGTCATCATTACAAGAGGATTGTAATATGGTGCATAATGGTCAGTCGGACACTGAGCAGTAGTCCTGTAGCTATCAGCACCACTGGCCCACAATACAAGCTCTTTCAGAAAGTCACTGTATAAATCACCATTCAGATTCAGCCTACACACTGTGGGACTGCCTATTCAGTGCATTAAGAATACAATCGAAAACAGGCGTTTGTTGAGAAAACAATGGCAGTCTGACTCCCCTGAATCCTAGACACTGTATCGAAGTGTGAAACCAGACCCTGCTCTTATAACTGTATTCATAGAGTGGCTTTAGGTAGCCATCCAGATGAAATATTAGGGCCAAAGTGTTGATTGGATTATATTTCTATAAACATCTGTCTATCTATCTATCTTTATATATATATATATATATATATATATATATATATATACAGAATTGGCTACAGATTTGAAGACCCCTTCCATCTTCCAGGATCTCTTTCAGGATCTTCTCAATGACCCTTCTGTTTCTCCAAAGTGTCCCGTGCTTTATTTAACTTTAAATCAAAAGCCATAGCAAGGTGAGACCACGAGTCACGGCTTCTCCACATGACTCTCCTTGCTCTGAACCTGACACTTCACCTTCACCTTCCCAAATAAGTAATCACGGCCGCTGTCATGTGCGGCCCCCAGTGTGTCAGCGTGGTTGACCTCCCTACTCCGAGCCTGCCCTGCCTGCTATCAGTGTCGGTCCGCGGTGGGTGCTACGGCTCTGAAAGACGAGCTGAAGAGGAGAAGTCACTCTGCTTTTGTTTTAAGCTCCCCTCATCACCCCCTCCCACCCACCTCCCACCTCCAGCCTCGCTGGCGTCGCTTCAGTGGCGACACATAAAAGCTCTTATCAAATATTGTCCGCGCTCAGCCGAGCGTGGCCTCCCGATCTTGACCCGTCGCTGTCCAGGGCATGAGGTGCCATCTATGCAGCCACCGTCTTGCCTGGCTGGGAGAGGAAGTGGGAGGGTGCGAGGACCCCTCTGGGCTATCCACGGTCACTGCCTGCTTGGGATGCAGGTTGTGGTTTGCTACTAGAATGTTTAAGCGGCTGCTTGCTCTTTCCGTCCCCCAGAAGAGCTCCTTGAAAGGCCCTCGTTCTCACCGAAGTGGAAGAACACGACTGAGGCTTGCCTAGCTCAGCGTGCTGCCAGAGATTTTCTGCTATAGGCCTGCTGGCGGTGTTCACAAACCATTTCAGACAAGTAATGCCAATTTGTGATCCGATTACACCCTCTGTTTATGGTGATCCCCATCACAAAAAAAATCTGATCCAAGATAAGCACACCTGCTTTCAGCTGCTACATCAGCGTAAGCCTTTGTGGCTTTGCAGTACCAGACACCATAGCTCCTAATTCCTGCGGACAGCAGACGTTGTTGCTTTATTGTAACAAATTGATCTGAAACTGCTCTCTTCTGCTGTTTTGTGATAACTGGGGACTGGAGTCTTTTGTGCACATTAATTATCTTTAAAGAAAATATGACAGTGCCTGCAGTGGATGCTGCGGGGTGTGGGAAAACAAGTTCTGCTCGCACGCTATGCTTTGTTTCACTCTATGGGTGTACTGCAAACAGCCACTGCACAACAGGGTAATAGTAATTCAGCCTGCAACCCCCTAAAGCATAATGATCTCTTTCATGGGTGGGGGAATAAACATAACGATCGTAAATTTATAGCAGGGAGTTGTGTTAGCAGCCGTTGGTTGCTATATAGACGTGGCCATAGTGCATATGTAAATGTAAGGAAGGGTTTGCCACCTGAATTTTAGTGTGTGTTGTGTGTACTGGCTGTTGATTTAACACCTCATGAATAGCCTCCATAGGGGATGCATTGTATTCATAAGTACTAGCCTGTTACTGTGGTTAGGCCATACTTCTCAGTGGTTTAATTCCGTTCACAAATAGCACCCCAGCACATGGCCATTGCCTCAGTGTGGCATGTATAGAAAGCAAGACAATGAAAACGGTAAAAATGCGCTCTGCAATTACCCAGGAACGCGGCGTTCGCTGTGAAGTGAAATATCGAAGTTGCAGTCATAAAACAACAGGGGGAAAATCACAGTCAAGGAACAAGCTCACTCTGAAAAACTAAGGAGAAAAAAAACACAAAAAGATAAGCAGGGCCTCTGGTGTGGTGGCTCCCTAAGCCTCAGTGTTTGCCCATCAAGTCTTATTCACTTCATTTGTCACTATAGCTGCCTTTGTTGCTATATGTACACACTCTAGTTCTTGCACAGAGGAGAGAGTTGTCAACTCCAGGCACTTAACCAAACCTGAATGGATTGAGCTGCAGGGCTCGTATCAGTATCTTCCTTCATTCTTCGGTCTCTCGCCCTGTGGGGATTTTTCCTCGCCGGTCCCACAGAGTAGCTGTAGAAACAAAGCACCTCCCGTAGTTTATTATTCCAGCCCACCACTCGAAGGCCCAGAGCAATCACAGAAATCAGTGTAAAGCCTTCACTGAACTAGCTAGTACCCCCTCTCCACTCCCCACCATTTCTCCCAGCATGTACTTGCCACACGTACAATGCTGCATGCCTGCACACGTTCTGTATTACACACACACACACACACACACATAGGCACATATATATATGAATGTGTTTAAATCAGCCTTGAGTCGTGAGAACAGTTTAAATAAATGAAAATTAAATTCCAGGATCCGAGTGCCTTTAAATTACACATTAAAATATGTATGCAGATGACTGGTCTTGCGCATTATGCTGTTGTTGTTGTTGTTGTTGTTATGAAATGAACTATGCCTGTCTTTTTTATGATAATTGGATCTCGAGCACCAGCAAGACTGGCTTTGTGTCTCTGTTCAAAAACATCATTTTATCAAAATGAAGGGGTTCCACGCAGCCAATTTGTTGGTTTCTTTAGCTGTTGCATAATAGCAAACCACATGCAGTTCTTTTTCCATTTCTATCTATGTTTATGCGCAGCAACATTTTGTGTATGTGCGTTCACATGCTGGAGTTACATAGAACCTACTTCTGAGTTTTTTTTTTTTTTTGGTGTTCATCCTTATGTGCCTAACCATCCCTGTTTTATTTATGTGGAGTTTCTTTATAGCCTGCAATTTCAGAGCTGGAAAGTGCATTTGCAGATTTGTGGTGTATACATTCGTTCCAGAATTTTGAGCTATTTTCTCTGTCTCTCTCCCTTTCTGTCTCACAGAGGATGAGCTGTAGCTACCTCCTGTGCACCATCCTGCTCTTTGTTGCTGTTTTACTGGCTGTCACGGTGACCGGTACCATCCTCTTGATGAATCACTACCAGGTGCCCTCTGGCCCTGACGCTCCTCCCCTCATCAGCACCAATCAGGACGAGGGCAACGCCCTAGTGACGGTGGAAAAGGGTGATTCACGTATTAACATCTTTATTGACCCCAACTGCCCCGATTACAACAACAACTTCCTGCGTCTGGAGGGGGTGCAAACATCCCTGCTGCACTCACTTACTGACCATGACACAGATCTGAAGTCAGTGAAGGGTCAAGACCGGGCCCTGCTGGTCAAACTGGCCGAGGAGGTGGCCAAGCTGTCTGCCCACGCCAGCCAGCTGAAGATGGAGTACAATGCGCTGAGGCAGGGCCAGGGGAGCATCGGACAGGAAATCAACACGCTTCAGTCGGAACAAGGCAGACTCATCCAGGTTAGAGCTGCTCACTCATACATTCACTCATCCAACTTACAGACAAATAGTTGCTCTGATGTAGAGGAGAGGGAGAAAAAGCTGAAGAGCACTAACACACCATGACCTGATATAAATCTTTGTCTTGTATTTGAGTAATACAGTATAATCAAAATAGGCCATTAACAGTTACCTTAGGGTGCTTTCACAACTACCTTGTTTGGTCCAGACCTTTGGACCTTTGGACAGAACAATAATAACAGGTGTGAAAGCTCCCTCGGACGACAGCCAGGACTAAAGGACCAAAAGAGGTCTCGGGCCAAATCCAACTAAACGATTGTTTGGTTCGTTTGCAGTGTGAAAAAATTTTTTTTGGTAGTGTGGATTTTAGGACCAGTTACAGGAGGATGAGACAGGCTATTGTTACCCAATAAACAACAGAAGAAGTATAGAAAATGATGAGGTGTGCTAGAACATGGGAACAGGTATATCTGTCGGGGACAATATATTTTTTTGCATGGCGATCACATTCATTTTGTGAATTCTGCACTTAAAGTTGGTGTGGCTGGTAGCAATGGCGTACTATTAACTGTATAATGGCATCAAAATGAATTTGTTCATTCAGTTTTTTCTGGGGAAAAAGAATCTGTCAGATTGACAGCTTGGTCCAGATTTTAGGTGGGGAGGTGGAGTAATGTAATTTACTGTAAAACCTATACACAGTACAAAAAACCTCAGCATAAGTGACTGAGATGAGAGTGACTACTTGATTTACACACTGCCATCACTTTCATAAAACTCACAATAATATTTAAGTTTTAGTTTAAAAATTAGCTAAATGTTCATAACATGTATGTAGGTGATGTAGGCTATGCTATACAATGACTTGCCTAAAGCTGACAGCATTTACAGCGAAAACCCTCCTTAAGTGCCTCCATACTTCAGAAGAGCTGTAAAAACCTCCTTTTTCACAAGATATAACGAAATATTTACCTACATGTTGATTTGCACAGGATTAATATAACCTGAGGTTATTTTAAAGCTTGTTTTAGAGAAGGTAAAAGGTGCCGGAATCTTTACAGACACACAGAGCACACAGTCCGTAAATTCAGACAGGACTAAAATCACTGAGAAACTCTGTGAATAATTACATCACCCCCACCTCCCCATGTAAAACTAATCCCCTCTGAATAGGGCTTTACTCACTTAGAAAATCTGATTCCCATAATGATCTGCCCACAGAGCAACTCTTAACATTTGTCTTTAACTTTGACTTTTGACAAATGCTTCTAGAAATGATTGAATCATGGCTGAGGTTCGTCTGCGGCCTTTTCAAAGGAGACCCATCCATATTCTTTCTGATACAGTGCCCTAGAACATGGTATCGGATATCATGACTTGGCAAATGCCAAGCATCGTTGCACATTATGTGCTTTAAGGGGATCGAAAATACAGTACTGCAAATCTTTGAAGCACAAGATGAAACATGCTTCTGTGATTGTGCTTTGTGAAGCTTTGGTGTGCTTCGTATTTGTATCTCAGCGCACAATGCTTTCTGTTTGTTTATTTTGTTGCTCCTCAGATATTAACCGAATATTTTCTCATCTGACCATTTTAGTCTTGCCTCTCAGCAGGCATTAATTGCCAGTGTACTAAGTGTGTATTGAGTATGAGAAGTTCTTTTCTCACACAAAGTGCAATAATTGTCTGGAGAATTGTCAGGAAGCTGAGCTCTCTTACAAGAGCACTGTCCTAATATGTGTGAGGCACACTTAATTATCACTGTGTAACACAGACAAAACAAAACAACCTGGGGCTCAATTAACTAAGAGGCGTAAAGTTCCTTCTGAAAACACTTCCCAAAGGCTTTGTAACAGTACTTCACCTAACACACCCCAGGTAGTGCTTAGAAAGGAGTAAAACCTCATTTCAGAGTTTGTGTACACAGTGTCAACACAATGAATGCACAATGCTCAAAGAGAAAGATTGGTTTAGAAACAGCACTCCGAAACCCCAAATAGTTTTTGCCGTAAAATGACTGTGTCAAAAATCCTGCTGATGCTCCACTGACTGTAACAGGGAAATTGCCTTCTCTGTCATTGCCACTCCGGGCACTATGTAACTTTGGTGGAGCTGGACGAGAACTCTTGCGATAACTGAGTAACACTGCGTAATCCGAGTCATATTTGTGCAAAATCCTCTACCACCTCAGTCCACATGCTTCTTTCACTTTCAGGGACGGTTCTGTATCTCTCAGCTTGTAAAATGCATCTGTGACATTAAATACAGTTACACTAGACTGCAAAACAACAATACTTTGCAAAGTATTTATTTATTTATTTATTATTATCATTTATACATTAGGCATCTGTTACCCACTGTGAACTGGCTGTTTAAGCTAAAAGATAGTAGCTGTACAGGGCTAGGATAGTAAAGTTAGCAGAGGAAACCGGTCCTTATTATTTGTTTGTTCGCCAGTATACTGGCTGCCTTTCCCTGTGTAAATTGTAAGTCATATGTGATCTACTGTGGCTTTCTGTGGTCTCGACATGGATTTAACATCAACGTTTTGTGCCGTGCCTACATCACAAATAATGGTTTAAAATATTTTAAGGCAGTGTGGTGCGGCTGGAGACGGGCTTTACGTTACATTGACTGCAAAGCCTTTCTGACTTAGCGTTAGCTAGTTTAACCTCATATCTCATATCTTCCCACTCTGTCTGTATTTCACCCTCCATCATGGAAGAACATTTAATGAAATTGTGAAGCAACGGCGGCAGTAATCTATGTAGCAGAAACACTGAGGGGCATCAGATTTGTATTTACGGCAGTGAAGTAACAGTGAATTACACTCCCTTATTGTAGGGGGTGTCCAAGAGCGAAAATACCAATTCTGGAATAGTACTGCTTTAAATGTGTGTGACTGTGCTTGCTGCATGTAGACGATAGTGAAGGGCTGCGTCCAAAAACCCCAAAAGTTACTGCTTTTTCCTACCGATCCTCCTCCTCTCCTTCGTGACCCAGGAAACTGATTTTGTGGCGCCATCTTGCCGCCTGTCCAAATACCAGAAGAGATGAAAGAAGCCACGGAAAATTCGCATAGAAGCAGAAAGTATCCTACCCAGGAAGATTTTGGAGTAACATCTTGGCGTGCACGCCCAGAGACCACAGGAAAATGGAGAAAGCAATACACTCTATAAACGTATATATATTCACTAGGTTCTTTATCTAATACAATGAGCAGTAAAGCAGTAATATAAATTTAGAGTTTAGATAAACTAACATGCTCCCCTGTTTATTTGCCACCTGGCTTATACATTTTGGAACTGAGCTTTAATGTTCTTTATGCAGTGAACACAACCACAAGTACTGTATGTTCAGTAAAACCTTATAACTTTAGATTATACTGTTCACTGTATCTCTGCAAAGAGCAGGAGTTTAATTTTCAATGAATGCAGTTAAATTAACAGAATTATTGTAGATGTGCAGCTCTATCCAACAGCTGTGATTGGCTGGGCAGTACTAAGGGTATGCTGAAAGCGAGTGTTGTGATTGGCTCAGTCAACATCATATTTAGAAGGGATCAGCTGTACCATTTCCCCAATTACTGCTCCTACTCTCCATTCCTCCTGCTTAGGAGCAGTAGGAAATGAGGAGGAGGAGAGGAGGAGTAGCAAAAGTTTCTGAACGCAGCCTAGGCCACTCTAATAAAACAAGAACACTTTACCAGCATGTGTGCAAAGACAGAGTGATCTTATACACTCTTCATTTTGCTCACCTCTCTTCATTTTAACACACCTGAATCAGTTGAATCAGTGTGTGTTGCAGCATGTAAGAAACTGTAATCTGTAAAAACAGTGCTGTGGTTCTCCAAGTATGAATATTGATCAGAGCTTAGTTCTGTCTGTAGAAGTTATGCCATAACTGTTGATTTGACCATGCAGGGTGATGCAAGGTTGGTGACTTGGAGAGCACAGATTTAACCTGTAATATGGTTATTTCAATGCTGGCGCCAGTCTGGGAGGCAGATGGGACCAGCAGCCCCAACATTTAGATCAGCATTTAATGAATTCAGCCAGTGAACTAGGACCATGCTTTCATTAGATTTCCTCAGCCAGGCAATAAACACAAGGCTCTATCAAAGAGGGTGCGTGGGGGCTGTCTCCCATAAACCTTTGCGGTGTGTCTGGTTATTATTTGTCATATATTCTAAGATGAGCTTAATATGGTGTAGTATCTTGCTTGAAGGGCAGCTATGATTTAAGATTAAAATAAAATGGACTTGTCTCCCTGAGAAATTGTATTTTCACAAAAATGTGAAATGTGCGATCAAATATGATGAAAGTGTTCTGGATGAAATCCACCGCTTTTGCTAATTCATTGGACATCTTTTCTGTTGTATTTTTACAATTAGCATTTAAGTCTCAGTTTAGTCTGCTGTAAAGCAACGCTGTTTAGCATGTTTACCTTAAAATAAATTCACTGACTTAATATAATAATAATAATATAATAGGAATTATATATAATTATAAATATGAATAATAAGAAGAAGGAAAAAAGTATTGCTTTCGGTGCTACTTCGGGCTTGGTGCATTGCTTACTGCACTATGTAACTTTGCAGAAGCAGACAGGACAATGCTTGCGAGAACTGTGTAATGCTTTATGTAAATATTTGTGTAAAATCCTGTAATATTCGTCTCATGCCTCAGTCCACATGCATCTTTTACTTTCAGTGACAATTCTGAATCTCAGAGCGTGTCCATTAGGGGTGGCTTAAAGCACAGATTCCACTTGCCAGCTGTAGGAGGGCCCAGAGCAAGAAATGCCAATTCTCTGTAATGCTGCTTTTAAAAAACAGTAACTCTAGAATGAGTGAGTAGTGCAACTGTGCATTGCTGTTAAAACCCTCAAAGTGAAACAACTAAAAGAACAACGCTCGAATTACCAAGTGGACACAATGGCTGGACTATTGCCTAATGGCATATAAGGAGGAGGAATCCTCCCTTTCTCCCAGCAAGACTCTCAAGCTTCTGAGCAACACATTCCACAGCTGGAGCCTGTGGTGGAAAACTTGTGACAGAAGAAGCACTGAGTCTCTGAGTCAGTATCGAAGTGAGTAACAAATTTATTGAGAGAAGTACAAAGCTAACCCTTAGTTTCTGCCTGTCTGCTCTGAGCTCTGCATGGTCTGCAGGAGCCTTTATCATCGCTGGGCTTTACCCTTACCCGCTCAGCAATGTTTGACCAGATAGCCTTATATGGTATATACAGGCTACACATTTATCTGTTACTTGCATGAGAACTGTCCCAGGAATTTGACCCCACTGACCCCGTCTGGTCCCTGTTTATGGGAGGTCATTCTAAGGTAAGTGCTGACCGGAGATCGTTCTGCCCTCCCGTCGGTACTTCGTCTCTCGCCCACTTCTGCTTATCATCTATGTCAGAGCGCAATTGCACCCTGATAAAGATAAGCAGAGACAGACAACAACAGTGTGGACAGACCCCGGTACAACATAGATAAAGAACACATACCAAGAAGTGACCGAGGTCACCTTACGTATCACAGAATATACATCAACCATTTAGGTATTGATTATGAATCATCAGTAACTTCCATTACAAGCCAAAACTACAGTTCAGTTATCATCTCTGCACTGTTCTGCTTTCACTGCGTCAGCCACTCGTGCAGGTTGGGGCATACTTCTGTAAAATAAGCTAAATGTAGCTATAATACCTCCCACTTATTATGTGATTTTTGTCCTTTCTTAATCAATAAAGGGCTTCTCCTAGAGTGAAAGAAATTGCTGAGATGCTAAGTCGGGTTGTCCTGTGGGTGTCTTTGAAGCAAAAGGGTAAAGGTTTCATTTGTGGATCCCTTGATACCAGTCATCTCAGCACAAGCGCTGGGTCATTAAAGGAGCAGGAAGACTGTGGGCTTCCTTTCTCATTATCCCCCTTCACTGCCCGGAAAACAACACAGTGGCGGATGTGCACAAACCCACCAGTGTGAATATACCAGCATTAGTGGGAAAAGCATTAGCTAAGCCTTCTACATGAGTTAAGACACACTGACAGATGAATGTTTCAATGACTATATAACTGTAAAGCCTAATTGATAGAATT
Organism: Salminus brasiliensis; assembly: GCF_030463535.1. Lineage (NCBI taxonomy): Eukaryota > Metazoa > Chordata > Actinopteri > Characiformes > Bryconidae > Salminus > Salminus brasiliensis. Next base: position 7,374,261 of record NC_132883.1, read on the forward strand.
CTCAACTGCTAAAATATGCCAGCATTTTAATGCATAATCATATGCGTTAACACATTTACATTTCATATTCGTGTTAACACCATCAATTATTCATTTCAGGCATCCATGGTATCTTTGGAATGTCATTTCTCATAGCTCCATTGCTGATGTGGTACATAGATCTGAGAAGATCTCAAAATTCAGCAACAAACCATGTCATGTCCCATATCGTCACTGTTCTGCAAAAACCTTGTACCTTCATTTTTACCATTCCTTACGTGTTGACTGTCATACATTGTGTCAACATTTCATGATGATTAGAAATGCTCCAGACGACCTTGAATTTTGTCAGTCAAATCAGATTGGATGTTCAATAATAAAATAAGATTCAACTATTCGTTCATAATTTTTTCCCCACATATGGAAACATTTTTGAGCATTTAAAAATAATGAAAAGGAGACATTGCATATGATGAAAGATACTAATGCATACTAATTAAATTAACAACAAATAATGTTAGGCTTCTATATGGATTTGTGAAATAATGAGAAATAATAGCTTATTTTTTATTTCGCTTAAACATTAAAATAGCCTTTTTTAACAGGATCAACCTACTTTATTTTTCGTTAAACAAAGACACAAACAAAACTAAATTATCAGAAGAATTAGTCAAGACTTGAATAATATTTAGATGGAAAGAAAGATGGTAATATTAAAAAGTTGTTTTTGTCTGCTTTTAAATAACAATTTCTCGTCTTATGCAGGCTCATTAGGCGACTGTATTTTTTATTCAAATATGAAGAGATCTTAGATGTAAACAAATAAATAAATAAATAAATAAAACGAAACATTTACATTTCTGAAATATGTAAAATCAGAGTTTTCAGTCTCTTTCCTGCACGACAAAGACTGGCCTGGCCTAAAGAAATCACAAGGCAGATGCATGGTCATACTTTAACATGTTATGAAGAGATATACATAACATATAACATATTATATACTGTACATATATATATATATATATATATATATATATATATATATATATATATATATACTATAAATATATATGCTATACATATATATTTTACAAACTCCCTGCATCAAATTGGACAATTACTGATGTCGCTGATGGCAACTTACCCGTTTCAACTAGTTTGCCGTGTCAGCATTTACGTTGTTTAGGATTCTCCTTCAAAAATACTTTAATACTTTAGACCCTCCGAAACCTTGTTATTGCTTGCCTAACTTAACACTATTTGTCTAGTCCCTAGATAATCCCTAGATAAGTATTGCCAATAGAATATGGCAGTCTGGTGCAGATAAGCATAAACCTATAGGCAGCATGGTGATCATCCAACTTCCTGACCACACTGACTCTCTTGTCGCTGATTGCAGTCAAATCCTCACAGCAGTGCCCCAAAATCTAGTACAAAGCCTTGCCTGGACAGTGGATACAGTTAAAGGATAAACAGTTTTTTTGTTTTAAATACCCTTGATTTAGAAAGAAACAATGAATGAGCAGACGTCACAATACTTTTGTCCATATAGAGTAGTAAAGTTTAATCAGTCAAAATATTGACATATCTAAAAGATTTACCTAAAATATGCATCCATGCAGAGTTAGAGAAGATGTAGGTTTTTTATTTTCAGTGTAGTGGAGAAGACATTAGAGTCACTCCAGTGAAGGTCACATTCTCTGAAGTGCTACTAAATGAATTAGTGCGTAAAAATGTCATTTTCACCACTGTTGCTCAGAAACGTGGCAGTTCTTCTTTGAAAACACAGAACTGACTTCACTGACACATCTTCAGCTTTAATACACTGCAAAAGCACAAGGACTGGCAGGATGTTTTAGGTTCAGTTAAAGAAGAGAAACCTTTCTCACTCTCACCCCATTTCCAGTCTTCCAGAGACTGGAGAACACACAACTAGGTCACCACCACGGTTGTGGATCTGGCTGCAGATCTGAAGCAGTGAAGGGATCAGTGGAATAAGTTAAGGGATGTAGTTCACGCTCCGTTCTTCAAGTTTAAAGGCATCTCAGGACTGCTCAACGTGCCTTGAAAGTCTCGCTTTGGCGAAGGACAGATCCGAGCCGAGATCAGTCCTGTAGGAGTGCTTAACATATCCTCTAGTTAATTATCAGAGTGGCCTCATTAGAACGAGTGCCACGGGTAATTGCCTGGCAAGTCGGACAGCTCGTGTCCCGCTCGTCGCCTGGTGATAAACCTTTGTCGCCTAGACAACTCGCTTTTGCCCTTTACCTTGGAGAAGTGTCTGGTAAGAAAGAGACTGTTGACTCATCTGTCAGACGTACAATGGAATTAATACACACTGGCACTTTCCCTGATCTCCTGGCAAAGCCACATCTGTCGTCTGACAGAAATTACTTTTTTTTTTTTTCAAAATTGAAAGGGGAAAAAAAACTTTGTTTAAACTTTCTTTGACCTCAATAATTTTTGCTACAGATTGAGATGCAGCCAGTCACTATTGAATTAGACTGTTGATTCTGGAGGCCAAACCGCAGAGTATGCTCCCTGGAAATAACGGTTCAAGCCACGTCTGCCCCAGGCACTCTGCTTGATCAACTCAAGGAATATTTTGACAGCACTGAGACTAATTCTAAAGATAGAGTGCAAGCCAAGACACAGCATTAAACCAGCTTGACCATTTTCAATGGCCTTGTCTCAGCTTAAATAAACTGGTTTATATATTTAGACCATGTCAAACCTGGCAGAGATTTCAAAAACGTTGAAAGAAAACTCAACTGCCTTATTTTATGCTGCTTCAGTAAAGGCGTAATGTAGCGAATGTCTTCAAGTCCTCATTAGAGTGGGTGTGCATTAAGAATGGGTGTGCTTTGTCATGGCCTGGGGGATTTTAGTCCAATAAAACGTAGCCGAGCAAAGCCAGAACAGTGGGTTGCACTGAGCGACTCACTCAAAGAAACCAAGAAAAGAGTAGGACTGTATTTTGCCCTCAAGGAAGCCAGTTAGTGATGATGATACAAGAACAATGTTTTTCTGAGGACTTCTTTATAGTCAAGGTCAAGTGCGTGTAGAGGTCATGTCTAGTTGAAAAAAAGAGATGCCATGTTAAAGGGGCCTTAAAATGTCAAACTGCATTTTTCTTGGCATGGTTAAAAGAATTTGTGAACTGACATACCATGAATCTTGAACTAACCTTAGACATAGTGTATAACAGGGTTATAAACAGGGTTGTAAAACAACAGCTTTTTCACACCAACTAAAAAGCCTATTTACACCTGGCAGGTGTAAAGGCAGGTGTAAACACCCCAAGGTTGGATTACAATCTGATCGTTCTGAGGTGGTCAGAGACAGATCTCACCCGATTTTAATGCAGATTCAATGCAGTGTTCCTCTAAACACAGTCCTCTAAGTTCCACTTTTGATTGAACCAAAAGTGGAACCTAGAGGACTGTGTTTAGAGGAACATTGGTGAACAATAGGTGGACAACAAAAGGTTCTCGCATTCTAGTAACGGCTGTATCCGAAAATGCAAAGTCTGTGATGCTCTATTAATAAGCGCAAGCATCCACACACAAACAGACATGAGAGAGAGAGAGATAGAGCAAGAAGTAGAGAGAGAATCTGCATTAAAATCGGATGAGATCCGTCTCTGACCACCTCAGAATGATCAGATTGTGATCCAACCTATGGTGTCGCTCAAAGAACCTTTGTTTTTAGGAGTGTAGAGGAAAGAAGTCAAGGAATGAATAAAAGTTAGATAAGCTGTAGATTGTTCTGAAAGGCTTTCCACATTGTTGGTGCAAAATAAATAAAAAATGGGGGTATAAAAGTAGAGGGAAAACAAGAAAATAAACTGTAATAGGCTGTAAAAAATCTCCTCACATGTTTGCAGTCATTCATGCTGTAAGATTGAAAGTTTTGATTGTTTGGCACGCAGTGCTATTTTCCATTCCATTTCTAGCAGTGCTGTAGTGTTCATTAATCTTTCCTTCTCCAGTGAGCATCAGGCTTTCGGTTTTTGTTTTTTGTTTTTTTTAAGTGAGAGCTATGTTCCCGACTCAGATGCCCACTCTGTTAGGGAGATTATTGATGATATGGGAGGCTGCAGGAAAAGCAGCTTTGAATGTGCCTGTGATTAATGGGTGCACCCCAACCAGCGAGCGAGCTCATTTTAAATAATGTTCAATGCAGCAACAGCAGCCATCAGCATCGTGCTCCACACAGCTGATAGTATGTTTACAGAGCAGGCTGGGCAGCAGAGATATAAAAGCATGCTTATCTACCAACAGAGGACCAGAGGAGAGGTGCGGCCTGAATTACAAGTGAAAGACATCTAAATCCAGCTCTGTTTTTCTGCCACTGTGCTTAAAGATTCCATCAGGAATGGTAGAAACGACATGCTGGTTTCCCTGGGATGTTTGCTAAACATGCAAGAGAAGTTAGATATTCTAATTGGATGTGCTGTTGTTCAAAAGCCTCTACTGTTGAAGTACCGTGAAGTAACGTGGCCAACCAGCTCCAGAGATTCTTAATTAGGCCTTTAAGACAACATCAACGCATGCGGCGCAGTTCTTCTATGCATCGTTTTTATTCTACGGTTGATAAGAGGAGGCTGGAGAAGACGCTCTCTGAAAAGAACTGGAGAGATTGGGCACTATCAGAAATCCTTTGAAGTTTTTGTTAAAGGCAAATATATTATATATTCTCATTGATTCCTGAAGATGGCTCCGTTTAGATACGTCATTCCAGCTTTTTTCTATCTAATCATTTTTCTCTGCTTTTGAACTATTCCGTAATTGCATGCCAGGCCGCTTATGAAGGCGTTCTGTTTCCTGAGGCCGTATGAGAGTAGGGCAACAGGTTCATTCAACGGAAAAGGAGGAAAAGCATCAACAGGTGACGCTGCCTCCCCCCCTCGTGGTCATCATGTATTTTTCTTTTTCTTTTTTCCCTGCTAGCGGGCTAACCTACTCATGAATGACAGGTGAGCATGGTTGCTGTGGCAACACGTGAGGAGAGGGCGTGTGAGATGAATCCGTGCTGAGAGCAGAGAGCGTTAATGTCCCCACTGTCCGCTCGGGAGGTGACCAGCACGTCAGCTGCCATCATTGTCAACCTCACCAGCGGCCACACACACAAACACACACACTCTCAGCTCAAAATGTTGCCGCACACACCACGGCATGAGCACATGCTCCAACTCCACAACCACACACACATACTCATCATACACGCTGTGCCTCAAAGAACTGGGTGTTTGCTCACACCACCCTTGAGGGCTTTGCATTTTCCGTGTATCGAGGGGAAACAGGAGAGCTTTCGTATGTAATTTCTGCTAATTGGAGACTGGGATTTCCGTAGACCCCGATGCAGTCCCCTTACGATGCCTGTCTGATGTCTAATACATGAGGACCTGCCCCACATAGTAAAGCAGGACTGAAGTGTAGTCTGCATCACTCAGAGTCAGCGTTCACTGTTGCACCAGACTGTCGAGCAGTAGACAGGCCTTAGCAGCTTTGCTGAGACAGACACAAAAAAACTGGCCCGTGAAAACTAAAAGGCCTTTGTCCTGCTGTCACCCCTCGCTGTGTTGAAGGACAGATTGTCTGACGTAGTGTAATCTTACATGCCTAAAGGAAATGTGTGAAATAAGGTCTTGTATTTTGAAATAATAAATGATCTTTTAGCAAGAGGGCTTAGGAAGTTAGTATTTGAGCACTTGTGGTGAGTTATTTGTTTAATGCAGTGCCCTTGTATCAGTTTAGAGGCCAGGGTCACTACTGAAGTGCTAAGACATACAAATTATACTGTTTACAATCAACATTTTACAGTGATTAATAATGTACAGTAAATATTTCAGTCACGTTATGTGCCTATATATATTATTTACAGTAATATTGAACATTATGGGTCTAAGAATATACAACATCATATCAGCCGTGACATTAGCAACACATGCCTAATATTGAGTACGTCTTCTGTGTGCCGCCACAAGACAAGACAAGAATATTCACCATTTTTGTGTTGGACATTTGGTCCCTGCTTTTCACCCATCCGCACAGTGAACCCATCCGTCCAAGCAATGATGAGTTTGAATGAAAGACAGACTAAGAAGACCAGGATGACTGAGGTCTCCTAAGACCATTCACTCAACTTAGCTCTCTCAGGTGTGAGGCTTTATCCTTTACCCTGTGTGCAATTTGAGCCTCAGTTAGCTGGAACATGGTCTGTGCTTTGGTGTTTAGCCTGCTAACTCACTTATCTAAGCCTAGATACCCGGCTACAAGTCCAAAAAAGGTGGAACCTGTTTCATTTCGTCTTTCTGTTACTCCCTACATCAGTCGCTCGATGATTGGATACCGCCCAACCCTAATGACAAGATGTAGAACACTATAGCAGGCCACAGTGGAAACACATGGACTACTGAGGAGGCTCACCTGACATAGGTGGGGATAGAAACAAGTAACCCATGGTAAAGGCGGGACAAGGGCGGAGAATCAGACCAAAATATGCAGAGGACCATAAAGAACACATAATGAACGCGAAGACACAGACGAAGACGGAAAACAATGCAGGCGGCAGGGCGGAGCTACGTTACATTAATATACAGAAGAGTACAGAACACAGAACTGTAGTAAATTTGGCATTAAATTTAGAGTACAGTTTGCAAGAACTGACTGTAAATTACACAGCAATATAACATACATAGGGCAGTGGTGGCTAAGCAGTTACAGCTCCTGGCTGTTGATGACAGGGTTGTGGGTTCGATACCCGGGCTCGGCAAGCTGCCACTGCTGGGCCCTCAAGCAAGGCCCTTCACCCTCTCTGCTCCCCGGGTGCTGGAATTGGCTGCCCACTGCTCTGGGTGCGTGAGTGCTCACTGCCCCTAATTCACTGATGTGTGTGTGTGTGTTCACTACCACAGATGGGTCAAATGTTGAGGACACATTTCGCTGTACATTGTACAGTGACAAATACGTGCACCTTTACCTTTATACATAATAACATAGCTCAACATGCCTTAAACAGAGTAATTGTAAATATTTACTGTAAAATTACAGCAGTTGTCTACAGTGTGGTAAACACAGCTGTTTGACTGTTCTTGATGGTGTTATCAAAGGGAAACCAGCAGCCCTAAAAGGATGCCTAGTTGCTCTTTGCTTTTGTCCTTGAGTTATTCTTCATTCTCTCTCTCTCTCTTTCTCTCCCTGTTTTCCCCCTCTGTCTCTCGCTCCAGCTGTTGTCGGAGAGCCAGATCAACATGGTGAAGGTTGTGAACTCGGTGAGCGATGCTCTCAACTCCATGCAGAAGGAAACCGGCAACACAAAGGGGCGCCTGAAGGCAGATCTCCAGAGGGCTCCGATCCGCAGCATCCGGCCCAAGGGCTGCGCCAACGGAGAGGGTAAAGAAGCTCCTCATTACCCCAACATCTCCAACTGGTCAGCCAGTCATAATGAGCCCTACAGTGGATTCAGTCTCTCTGTAGACGACCGTTCCACTGGCCCCTCTCTGCGGGCTCCAGAAGTCAGTGGCAGAGGCACACTGAGATGCTACTGCTTCGGCTGCATGTGCAAGATGACATGTCGAGTCTGCTGTATTTAAAAAAAGTCTTATTCTCTCACCTCGGATGCTCTAACAGGGAGGAAAGTGCAGTGTGGAGCTGTTAATGTGGATGATGCTGATGATGTTGGCATGTCCTGCTTTGTGTTTTTTTTTTCACAGGCTCCCGACCGAGAGACTGCAGTGACATCTACGCCAGTGGACAGCGGGAAGACGGGATTTACTCTGTGTTTCCCACACATTTCCCCGCAGGCTTCCAGGTTTACTGTGACATGACCACTGATGGAGGTGGCTGGACGGTGAGTGGCTGCTTGAGAACGTTTGTCACGTCGGTAGTTGTTTAGACTCAGTCTCAGAGGAACTCCTGTATTTTAATGTTTTTGTATTTTATTGTCCCTAGACTAACACACTTGAGTCAGCACATGAAGGGCATGATAATTATTTTGATAATTAGCTTTTTACTGCAGGGAAGACGCATTAAACTGTCCAGGGTTTTGTAAGGACAGGGATTGAGAACTGCCCTCTTTTAGCACGGAACATTTTAGTTTGTGTGTATAATTACATATTAAGGACTGTGCTATATGAATCTACACATAATACATAACATAGGTTTAAATAGTACTATTTGCGCTGTAGAACAGTAACATGTCATGACGCTGTATACATACAGAACGTAAAGCTGTTTTATGTGCTAAATCTGATTTCACTGAATGGATACACATAAATAACTAATGGTGACTCACTCCATTAGGCAGTTATACATGAAATGCTGGCACCCACACACTTTAACAACACATACACAGAGCACACACACACACAGACCTCTATAGACAACGACAAATGCCCAAATACACACATACATGTACATCTTTGATCACCTACACACACCTTTCACAGTTAAAGCAAAAACCCTTGCAGACTAAAACACATCAAGACTCACACAGCGTGTAAGACCTTGAAGCAGTCACACAAAGAGTGAGTGAATGAGTCTATTCTTTGGTATCATTCCTTCATTCATCAAACATACATGAAAGGACGTAGCGTTGCCGTCGGATAACACTTTCTTTCCCAAACATTAATTATTTCCATTGTTATCTTAAAAGCAATTTAAATTTGTGATCCCCTGTGTTAAACAGCAATCACACACAAGCCCACTTGATTGCTTTTTATCAGCATGTTTTTTTAAGCTGTCAAGCTTTCATGAGTCGATTCTTGTATCCTTTTATTTATTTTCCCAAGCCATTATTTATTCATAGTTCAGTGAATTAACAGACTCGTTTTAAAAGCCGCCCTGTTGGGGTGGGGTGTCAGAAACTGGAGCAGTTCACTCAGGGTTACAGCGGACAGATAAATGAAGGCCGAGGCATGACCCTGCTGAATATCAGAAGACTTTAAATTCTGTCTCAGTGGAGAATATTATATAGAAAGTTTTTTAAGTATTTTTTGGAATGTCATGCTGTTTTACTTTTGCAGATACGGTGAAGGGCTTTAGTTTCTGAACCTTTTCGCTGTCTCCTGTATTTCTAAAATCCTTCATCTCTACACCAGAAAGAGCCACAGTCAGGGATTTCCAAACAGCAGTGTGGCAGCCCTGCCGGCGAATTTTCAAAAATATGAAAAAACAAACAGAGAGGGCGAGTTTGAAAATATTGCATTTCTGAAACTTATAGATAGAGCTGTGAAACCAACACAACAAATTAGGATTTAATTTTATTTCATCATATTTCTGTTATCGAAGGCATGCAGTTTTAGCAGATGAAAAGGTGACATTATTGCATTTGGAAGATGATGCACCTAAAAGTAGGGGATAATCGAATTCTTCTCTCTAACACATTCTCTCTTTACACATTCTCATATTGATGAACCATGTGAGGTGTGTACTGGAAATGTAGGGTCTTCAGGCAGATTTCGTATTTGTTTAAGTCTGTTGGGGTTTAGGTTCTGTATCACATGAAGGAAGCGCTGGTTGTTGCCGTTTCAGAACAGGAGATATTTTACAGCTCTGTTCGTGTGGATTACAAAATACTAACACCTGCAAGAGGCGGCATGGTACATAGTCAGTCAGGAGGTGGGATTAGATAGTAATTATCATTTCTACTGAGGTTTTTAATGGCTTCGGTGGTGCGTTAGCTGGTTTGTGAAACCGGTAAACCAAAATGGAGGAGCATTTATACTGCTGATTTCTGGCCCTGTTTGCAGCCACACCCATTTGACAAAGTGATGTGAAATGCAAAAAACGTGTGACCAGGGCTTTACACAATCTTCATCGACAGCACCGCAAGGCACCCAAAGCCTTATGCTGGCAAGTCTTTGTCAGTGTAAGGCTGTTGAAACTGAAAAGGGATTCAGCAGACTTGTGTGAGATCTGCTCAGCCTTATTCAGACGTTGGGCATTTTGATTAAGTTGCTTCATCTGCTTTAAAGAAGGATAAGACTCTGAGGGCACACTGTCGTTTGCTTGTGATTGGCCGTGGCCTGTGTTGCAGGGGGATGAAAGATAATGAGATAACCAAGAGCAGTTTCTAATTTCAACATTTCAACTGTGCAAAAGCAAACTAGGCAGGGCGTCCCGGCATGGCCTCTTCGCTCTAGGAGTGATCCTAGGCTGTCAGAAAACATATTTTCTTTATTTGCCCACTCTGTCGCATCTGAAAAGGGGACTCAGTGATTGCAGTCAAAGCTGCTTTGCGCGTTGAGAGCATTAGCTTAGCGAACTTTCTTCCCCTCATGAGCACGTCGCCAGCAGTGGGAGCCTGAAGAGGAAGAATGGAGCTGTTATGGGGAATTAATAGTTGCAGTGCCTCTATTCATCATCTCTGGCCTCCAGCAGTTTTTCTGACGAGGATGCGGGGCTTGCTGGCGCTAGAGAGGAGCAGGCTGGGTTCAGTCAACTCAGAGGAGGAGAGTGGGTAGAGCTGAGCAAGTCAAGGAAGGGGATGGGAGTGGTTTTGGCAGGAGAGAGGAGGTGAAAATTGTTGAGGTGAGAGCGGGAGGGAGTGGGATTTTTCTCACTCTCTGATGTGCACATGCTGCAGCTCTCACGGCCTCGTTTATCAGACGCATACAAATGAACTGCCCTCATACTGTTTTCCTTTAGCCCCTCGCTTAAGTTCTCTCCTGTTACTTGATTAATTTCAATTTTCTCCCCTCTGCATTTTCATTTCAGCGTCTGGCATACGAAGAGAGAAAAGAGAGAGAGGGTGGGCGGCAAGATGGGAAGCAAGAGAGAGATACAGAGGGAGAAAGAGAGAGAAAGGCAAAAGCTTTGGGGTGTGAGAGAGAGGGAAAGGGAGAAGGAGACAGGGACAGAGATAAATGATAAAGAAAAAGAGAGGGAGACGGACCGGAAGGAGAGAGATGCTGGTAGAGAGAGCGAGAAATAAATAAAGGTAGAGAAAGAAAAGGAAAAGGTGAGATAGAGACATCTGATTAAGGCCATCAGAAGGAAATAGAGAGGTTAGAGTGAGAGACGGGGAGAAGGAAAGAAAGAAAGGGCTGGCAAGAGAGAGAGAGAAGGGTACAGTGAGAGGGGAAAGCGAAAATCAGGACGGAAGAAAGGGAAGAAGAGAGAAAGGGAGGGTGGAGAGAGAACAAATAAAAGATGGAGAAAGAGATATTTTGATAGAGAGAAAAAAGAGAGCAAGAAAAGGGAGACAGGAGAGACAGGCACAGAAAGAAGGAGAGAAATGGCACTAAAAGGAGAAAAATAAGGGGTGAGAGAGTAAGGGAAAGAGTGAAGATGACGACAGAAAGAATAAATAAGAAAAAAGAGAGAAAGGAAAGATTAGAGAGCGAGAAAGAAAACAGGATAGAGGCATGGACAGACAGAAAGATAGAGAGCAATAGACAGAGAGAGGGGAGAGATGGATTGAGAAGGTGAGAGATTGGGAGAAGCAGAGGAATAGAGGAAAAAACAAGAAGGTAAGATGGAGAGAGGGCTAAAAGCAGAGGGAGAGCGACAAAGAAAGAGCAATTATGAATGAGAGACAACAGGAAGTGAGGAGGAGAGAAAGAGAGAGAGCGAGAGAGAGACAGCATGAGGAATACATGCAGACAGACATGCGTACACTCAGAATCTGTCAGACAGAGGGACAGCAGGCTGGAGCGAGGAAAACAGACCTAGAGAAATGACTTATGGGAGGATAAGGTGGAAAACACATCAGAGCATCTCTGCAATTTGGAGCAGATATTTCATCTGTGCCATAATCAGATGTATTTAACATCTGGAAGGCAGCTGTGGCTGTCAGGCATGTCTGGATAATCTCCCTGTTCGAGCTCTGTCTGTACACAGGTGCAGTCTTTGAAAAGCGAGTCCCCAAAACTCTACAGCCTGCAATACTCTTGTGGATCAACAAGCACTGCGAAGCTGTGGCGCGAGAAGCGCATGCTCTCCAGTAGCGGTGGGTTGTGTATTAGCTTTGGCTTAAAGAGCTCTTTTATGTAAGCTTTATCTTCAAGGCCTTTTCCTCATTCACCCTCATTCATCCTCCTGCTCATCAGAAAAGAGCACAACATGCTCACCACTCAGCATAGACCTGTGTCACTGTCTACAAACTGTGCACGGAAGGCTCAAATTGTCTGTTTTTGGCTTTTTTTAAGCCACAGAGACAGAGAAGGAGCAGGAGCAAAGTGGTGACACCAGAGCGGTCCAGGGTCCAGCCATCGTCAGAGAGCGCAATCTTCGGGCTCTGTTTGCATAGGCTGCAGTGGGACGGCAGGGCGTTTGAAAGGATTTGCACTTCACGTCGGTTGCTCAGTGGCAGGGCATCGCCTCAGCTGTGCGGTGCGATGGCACAAGCTCCAGGAGATTCTTTCACACACTGACACACTGCGTTTGCGTCAGGTTCGCGCCTCTGCTGAGCCTGGCTAATAGCGCGGCCGACTCCTGCTGCACTGCGGGACGGCAACGCTGACATTTGGAGCTTCAAAGCTCATTTAACACTGAGGGTCACACACTGTTTCCCTCTCACTCGCCCTCTGGCGTTTTCTAAGAACTTCTGATTACTTTATACTTCAGTGCATTGGTTTGTTTTTACGTTTTTCTTTTCCTCCTATAGTTGGACTTAGCTTGGGCTAAACGTAAGACAAAAATACCAAGTGTCAGAGCCTCAGGCCAAATAAAACTTCAGCTGTTGTACATCACAAATGCCTATATTTATCAAAAGAGACACTCTGCGGACAACGAATAAGAAGTAAAGCCCAATGTTCAAAAATAGAAAATCAGATTTGGTCAACCTCCAAAAAAAGAAAAAAATCTTACCCTCAAAAGAATCTTGGAAATCTTGTCCTTCTCAGCCTATGAAGGAGCCATACACTGACCAAGTACACTGCTAAAAGTATAAGATCCTTGGGGAACTTTTGGATATTCTTTAATTTGAAACTTTCCAGGAACTTTTTAATTCGCTTTAATGAACCTTCAAGAAAAAGGTTTTTGAAAGAAAAAGGTTCCTTGAATGTTCCTTAAGAGGTTCCTCCACACTTCCAAACTGAAGAATACCCAAAAGTTCCTCAAGGATCCTATACTTTTAACAGTGTAGTGGTTAAATTGAAATATTCTAAGAAAACCCCATAAAATGACTACAATACATGACAGTGAAAAAAAACACTAGTGCAGTTTTAGAGAGGGACAGTGGGAGAATATCCATCCTTTTATGATTTTATACCAGATCGTTTTGAGGGTTGTGGGATGGTTTATTATCATCATCACATTAGGCTGTTGTGACACTCTACAGCTGTTAAATTACACGTTTTACAGCTCTAGAATGGTGCAACTGTCTAATCGCTTATTCACACCAAGTCTGACGTGTATTTTGCCATCTTTGCTATTTTAGTGTCTGTGCCAACTTTGCTATGTATGAACTCCGTAACTCATAAATTTTCACTCACTGTTGTTCTCAGCTCCCTGTCTGCTTTTGCTCTCTTTTACTTCCCTCCTCTGCACGAGTGCTCATTAGCATGGAAAGCTACAGTTTGTGGTTCTTTGTGGACATGAGCAGATTAGGATGCACCTTAACAAACTTGTAAAGTACTGACCGTCATTCTCCAGCCTTTCAGCTGCGCTCCGCCACATATTTTCTAAATCTAAGTTTTTTTTATAGTCAGCGTGTCGCCCATTATATAAACTTTTGTGTTCGGCTACGAACATGATGAGCTGTTCTGCTGCCACCTGAATGCTCATTTGTTTGGTCTGCAACCATGACAACCAAGCTCTGATTGGTCAGCCTGATTTGAGCGCATCTGTAAATCGCTGAAAATATAGCAGGCTCTAATTGAAAAATGTATGCATCGTTCCAGTCCATCAGTTTTGGACTTTGAAACACATCATTAATTCATGCACGTTCGTTCTTTTTAACTTGGCATTCATTTTTTCACCCATAAAAACCTGACTCATGTGAACGGGCCTTCAACTGCCTGCTTGTCAAGAGACACAAGCTCGTAAGTTTAAAATTCTATCAACACCACAGACCTGCATAGTCAGGAGTCTGAGATTAGGAAGGTCTTGCCCATATGACCACCTACAGATGGTAATAAACAGTAAACAAATTGAGGGGGATTGACACTAACTAAACAAATTGTGGAATTAGGAGAGCCTTTGAGTTAAGTTAGCTCAAAAATTCCCTGCAATCGCTGACTTTATCACTGTATGTTGATCTTACTGTACAGGTTTTACACTGTAGGCTACTGCTGACCAATGTTCTTGTTCTTCCCCCTCCTCCGCTTGTCAGACGAAATCTGCTCTCCTGATTTAATGTGAAAGGTTTGCTTTTCAAAATTTCCATTAGTCCTTTTTCATGAAATGGATACAATGTAAAGGGCAGCTGGCTTTTTTCCGGTCCTGTCCAAAAAAAAAAAAGAAAGGTACAAGCTTTCCTATAGCAGCAGTAAAAGCTACTTGTGGTGTAATAATGAGCAGGTGGAGATGATGGAAGCAGAACCGGCGGTACCTCAGCAGCAAAAGTTTCGTGCTCTTAGAAAATCTGGCTTCAGCTGAGTTCTACACACAACTTTAGAGGGGCAGGCGTCATCTGAGCTGGCCCGGCTACAAGAGTCTCTCTGAAAGATAGCCTGACACGGACTGCAATCAAAGCATCGGAGTGGAAATTGCAGCGGCGCTAGTGTCTTACCTGTTTGGAAAAAAGAAAGACATGGCAGGGAAACGAAATATATCAATCTAGTTTCAATTTAGTTTGAACCTGGGTAGTTTTTTACGCTTCCTGCCTCCATTAAAGGCTGTCTCTGAGTTCCGTCCGCTCTCCTGTCGTCGTCCCCAAGTCCTTTCCTGGCCCTTCGGTAATTGCTGTATTTTTCTGCACTCAAAACTGTGGGACACGGCTCAGCGGACGGGGCGAAAAAAAAAACGGGGGTCCATTTTTGATGGTGGAGCTTAAAAGGTGATGAGAGATAAAAGTAACATTAATACGAGAGCCAGGAGAAGTCCTGGAGTATCTTTCCTCTTCTTTTTCCGTCTCCACAGTTTGAATTTTACATGACCGCTAAAGGTCTAAAGCTCTAACGATTCTTGGAGTTGCTCTATTTATATTCTCAGAGCTAGCGCTGCGAGCGTGTGGCTTAAGGTTTGGTTTAAAATGACGGAACTCTGCATACCTAAGCAGGCAGTCCTGCCATTGATCTCGCAGAAAGTAATGATTTTCCGCAATTACAGACGGGATAAAACCGTATAGCCGGCTTTTTAATGACGGGAGGAAAAAAGAATGACATTCACGCGGCGCAGTTGCTTTGGCAACTGCATGAGCGACCCAAACAGAGTCCACCCACAAATCAATTTTTTATTATTAATATTATCGTTTTGATTTGGTAAAAGGATGAGAGCCAAATGTATGCTTTATTTATATCAGGCCGCTGCACAACTGAAAGTAAAGTGCCTCTGCTGAAATATTTAGCTCTTCTGTAAAGCGAATCGTACAAATGCCTGGTCAGAAGTATGATTGCGTGCACTTTGTGTAGTGTTTCTGGAGTAGAAGTGGTAAGCAGACTCTCAAAGTGCCCTTGAGTTTGAAAGCTCCTTGGCTTTCTTTTCAAACCCGGAACATCTCTCCATGGGAGTTTGCGCTTTCATAATGTTTGTGAATAACGCCTGCGTATATTTCACAACAACAAGCTTTGTTTCCCAAGAAGAGCACGCTCTGCTCTTTCATCTACTCAATAAAACTGCAGGCCTCGAGGACATTATTGCTGTCCAACTCCATTATCTATCACTGGCTCCAGTTTCCTGCCGTCACCTTTTTACGGCATCATTAATCCCACAAGACATTAAGGACTGAGCTATTTGCATAAATCCAAGAGGAGGGACAATAACAATGTACAGAGCTGTAAATGGCTCCTGACTCCATTTCTGAAACATTAAGCTCGTCTCTTCAAGCTGTGCTTGAATTTTTTTTTTTAAGGTGTTTTTTCCCACTTCCTGTGCATGGAAACATGGTCGTTTGTTGCCCAGTATGCACGTGTGTTGCCATAAACTTAGACTTTAGTATGAAGTGAGTTTCTGTTTCCCTGAGTACTTCTAATGTAAGATGACATGAAAATACCGAATTCTTAGATGTAGATTTAAGGGGGAGGGCAGAGGGGGCCATATCTTCTTTAATGTTTGAGGGGCAGAAATTGTCCCGCATAATAATCAGCTGTCCACACGTTCCCACTTTGCTTGTGGTTCAAGCTCAAGTTCAAGTTCAGGTTTATTTATTTAGTGCCGTTAATGGACGACATTACAAAGGAGCTTTTACAGAGAACCAGGTCCAAGCACTAAGTAAGCAAGCCAGTGGCAGGAAGAAACCATGGGAGGAACCAAGACTCAAAAGAGGAACCCATCCCCCTATGGTTGACACCAAACAGCAGTGTGTTGAGATTGCTTTTGGTTGCTAAACTTGACCAAAAATGAGCATTTGTAAACAACTAAAGTGTATTATATTTGGTTTAATCCATATTTACAGCTGTATTTCCCATCGTGTTTACACCCCTGCATACAAAAGACTAATGCAGTTCCAGCAGTTGGCCTTTCTGAGGCAACTGCACTTTTTTCTAATGTTCAGGACTGCTCAGAGGAGAAAAGTATTCTAATAAAGATTTACCTTTAATTTCATTTATGTCTTGTAGACACGATTAATCCTGTTGTGAGATTAGAGCATTTTCATCTGTTGTTTTGAAAATTTGGCTCCAGAGAAACCATATAGTTTTCTCATATTGGTCTCACTTTTGTAGGTCAGACTGATCTCACCTCAGTCTCAGCTGAATACTATTCATTTAAGAAAAGTGTCTCTGACCCTAAAAGAAATGAAAACAGGCTTTTTTGATTGAATATTTTTTTACTACAGTGAAAACAAGTATTTTCTTGTATGTACAATGTCTCCCTTTTGAAAATAAGTTGCATTAATAATTAATAACTATTTTATTATGATGCATCTGATGATTATTTTCTAAATAGTGAGAAAATAATTTTGAAAATTGTGAGAGATTTGTGGGATTCTTTTGCATTTTAAATTAGGTTGCATTTGTTTTTCCAATGTCGTATGAAAATCATCAATTTTCATAATATGGTATACCTAACTATGGAAGACCACTGCAACACTGTCTCAGATATTTCTCAGACGTCATTTTCAGAGCAGAAGGAGACTTTGTGTCCTTCTCATTTGTCTCCAGAACCCCCTACAGTTAATGTAACGGCTGATATTGATCCCCTCTTTCTTGTTAATGGAGAAAGATCTCAGAAACCAGTGAAAGAATATTGAGATCTGCTTTATTTCTCTTCAGACAAAGATTAGAAAAGACGTTTTTGCTTTGAGTGACCAGAAGGTTTACATAGAGGTAAATTTGGCAGACTACCTGCTGTAGCTCTCCCTGGATTAAAACAGACAGCTTGTAAAGTTGTAGACCATAGGCTTTTTAAGGGGTTAAAGTGTCCGGTTGTGTCTCACTCTAAAAGCCTTCCATTTGATAAAGTACATAAAGTGCTGCTCTATCACTGCCATTGCATATCTCTCTCTCTCTCTCTCGCTGTCAAAAACACACATGTGTGTATTGGTGTAATGGCTTCACTGATCTCTATTAGAGATCTGTGTCTGTGAACTCCTACAAGGGGAAAATACTTTTAAATGAAAGCAGTGCTTTTATGATAATGAAGTGCATGTGACGAGCCTCAAGTTTCCATTGCATTCTGCTGCCATTTATTTATCCTATCTTAATATAGTTAATAAAAAAAGTCAGTTACAGCACTGTGGAGCTGCAGTTTGCTGCTCTGCAGGGAGCTGCCCAGAGCGACATGGCATGCCCCCACGGCAAAAGTTTAAACTGTACTGAACGTTGACCATGTGCAGGACTGACCTTCAAACGTGCAGCAAATGACAGCAGGCTATTTTCTGGAATCCTGTCACTGTGGACTATTAGGATATCAAAACCTCAAGGAATTTTTGAATGAGAAACGAATCAGTTAAAACATCTGTTTGCTGTGTTTGTTTGAATTCCTCTGATGAGTGTTTTGATGCTATGACCTCTGCCGCCTTTGCCGCTGTGCCACTTGCAAATGCGGCTTAATAATTAGTAGAAAATTGAAATGTTATGAAAATAACAGTGTGAAATTCTAAACTCTGAATTTCTGAAATATATTGGTAAACTAAGCTAAAGTAGGTAGTTAGATGGTCTCATAGCCATCAGCAATTGACAGTATTAATGGTGTGGTGTAGAAGGGAGGACTTTTCAAAAAACAAAACAAAAAAATGGTCTCCCTTCTCCAGTATCCCATTTTAGCATGGCAGGTAATGTGGTAGTGATTTTATATGTGTATAAAATTAAGCAGCTAGTCATGCAATCTGTCTTTACACACATCAGTGAAAGTATGAGTGGTACTAAAGAGCTGAATTCGCTGAATTCCAGCATGGTACTGTAGTAGGAGGGCAGTGATAGTTTCTCCCTCCTAGGTTAACTATGAGGGGTATTATTGAAAAGAGTGCAAGGGTTTAAACACCACAGCAACTCAGCCACAAGGTGTCAGACCACATAAAGTTACAGAGGGGGTCACGAGTGCTGAGGAGCATAGTGAATAAAAGCCTGCAATTCTCTGCTGACTGCAGAGCTCCAAACCTGCTGTTAGAGCTGCAAAGGGGGATCAACTCCATATTAATGCCTGTGGATTTAGAATGGGTGGTCATAAAAACTTTTCCAGTTGTAATGCATAGGCGTCCCAGTATGTTTGTCCATGCAGTGTATTACTTGTCGCTGTCACACAAAAGATTTCTGTATCCAAAATGGCAATTTTACAGGAGAGGGATTTTATCTCTGTCATTTTGGATCTCTATTGGTCCATTTATCTTTATAGACTATATTTGTGTATAGTCTTTAAAAGGTTCTTTACAATCAGATATCTGTGTTCCAAATATGGTTTCTTATGGAAGCAAAAGTGGTTCTTATAATGGCATCGTTCAAAGAACACCTTTTTTATTATATATATATATATATATATATATATATATATATATATATATATATATATATATATATCCACAAGGACAAAATCATTTAAGGCTTCGCTCGAGAAGGCCTTCCCTGTACAGAAAGATGCAGCACAACTTTTTAAAACAACAGTTAAAAAGAGCTGCCTTCCATTTCCCCCAGGACTGTACTTTCGGTATGTAAAGCATATTTAGACAGATATGTCTAAGCTTATATGTGGATTGTGTTTTGTGTGTGTCCAAGCCTAATTGTCACTGAAATAAACTAAAGTAAACATTTCACACAATATTTCTCAGAATATAAATTGCACCAACTAAACATTTTGTCTAAATGTCATTAGAAGATGCACTCTACTCCAAAGTAGACACGCTAAGGCTTTTTTTTATTACTAATGAATAATTAGAGAAGAAGAACTCAAAAAATATGACTCAAGGGCTATATTTGCGTTAGTGACTCACTCCATCTAAAATCATATCTTGATTCAATGTCCTGAACAAATTCAAGAGCAATACAGCACTCTTTATATAGCTCTCATGATTAATGTAACTCCTAGAACAGGGGCAAGCTTGTGTTAACCTTGAGACTTAAAGGGCAGAGCTGTGTAAGCCAGAACCGTTCACTGTGCCTTAAAGACAAAGTAGCCCAACTCTGTGACCTAGTCTTCAGGTGTGTACTAATAACGACAGTGGAAAGAGCTATCAAAAGCCTGGGGAAACCATGCTCGAGTACGCCAGAGTTCAGCTGCTATAATTACGGCTGGCCTTACGCGGTTTATCTTCCGAGAGCCCGCCGCGGCCATTTATTTGACGAATGTAGCTGTAGAGTGTTAAGTGTCCTGTGAAAAAGTGGCGGGGAGACCCAGCTGGTATCTGCAAAGTCGTCCGCCCCAGATGCTATCTGTGTAATCCTCGATAGCGCGACTGGCTTTTATTGATTTGCTGGTGGAGGAACTGCGAATGTCCAGTGCCACAATTCAATTTGAAGCGCATTAGCGGGTGTTAAATTGCTGATGGGCTGCAGATGGTCCCAATGATTTTGACTGGGCACTTTTTCCCTGCTCTGATTTAATTGCACACTCTGCATATTACATGATTAATGAGTATTTACAAAATTATGCTAAGGGCGTATTAACCCCAGAGTCACGTGTTTGCCGTGTACTTCTCCGAGTCTTATGGCTGCAAAGCTCTCTAAATGTCATCCTGAATTAGAAATCATGCAGGGTAATG
Source organism: Salminus brasiliensis (assembly GCF_030463535.1). Classification (NCBI taxonomy): domain Eukaryota; kingdom Metazoa; phylum Chordata; class Actinopteri; order Characiformes; family Bryconidae; genus Salminus; species Salminus brasiliensis. Next base: position 7,394,481 of record NC_132883.1, read on the forward strand.
GATGGCAGATTAAATCTGCTTCATAATAGTAGTAATAACTGTTCAGCATTTGCACTTTCGTCCCTCTGCAGCTTTGCCGTAATGAATGGTCTGAGGGCTGAGAGAAAGACAGCAGGGGTGGAGTGTAATGCATAAGCTTTTTGGCAAAGAGCTTGGACATGGAGCCATTGTATAGGCCAGATAAACTTGTTTCGTAAGGTGAAAGGAAATAAGCCTGTACGAGTCTCTGTGAGATGGAATTCTTCATCCTGGGTTTCAAGTCCTCATGTCAGTGGCCTGCTTCACTTCAAAGTATGCTATCTACAGGAGCCTGCTCTGGATTAAGAGCCTGAGTTGATTAGGTGTGAAATGGCTCAGCAGCCTATGAAAGCCCATCCCTTTGAAGTGACTGCGCGCTGTCCGGACAGCATTGTGTGTTTAGACCAATGCGGTTCTCTCAGAATGGAAGACAATAAGCGCAAGAATGCTGAATTCATCATGACTTGGAGAGCATCTGGAATGCCAGGAGAAAACGGAAGGTTGGAAGGTTGATGTGCACCACCTTCTTTTTTTATGGCCGTAAAAAAAGACGTGAACGTGCCGTTCAGGGTTGAACGATTGAAAGGTTTCGGTGAATGAAACCTGAAATTGAAATTTGCGAATGGTTTCAATTAGCCTGGCTGTCTATGAGATGGTCTCAGTGTGACCTGTCTTTTTTCAAGGTCAGGAGAGCCTTCTTCAGAGATACTCTTCAGGGTGAAAATGTCTTTAAATCAATATTCCTCTTGTCTACTAGTAGCGCTTATTCCAGTGCATTGAAGGGTAGTTTGAAAGCCTAGCTACAGGCGTTGTATACAATAGCACAAATAGCCTCTTTTTTGAGCTTTATAATCACATACTATATTTCGAATGTTTTTGGGCATCCGTTCATGCTACCTAAAGTTGCTTCCATTGCTGGCACAGATGTAAAGTGACGAGTAGGTGTCCTAATACTTTTGTCCATGTAGAGTCCAATTCTGAGTGTAAATGAGAGCGTACAATCTGCTTCTTGCCTCTGTTTCCTCCCTGCCATCTCTCTATTTCTGGCTGCCTGCCCCATTTGATCACTTGTGTTCACAGCCAGGACGAGACATCCCAAATGAATGTTGGCATGCTGCAGTCACTTGGTCGGGATTCAGTGCTGTCTGGCCGCTGTGACGCAGTTAGCACAAGCTGGCTGATCATCACCTCCCTGACCAATGGCAGCTCTCGACAGGGCCCTTAAGCAGACAGTGCCTCTGAGCAGGTTATGCTGCACATTAAGGCTTTTACTGTAATAATGGGATTACACGGGTGTTCATTTGTGGAGTTAAGAGGAGCAGCTCTTCACAGGTGGTTGAGATGGCTTCGAGCCTCTTCTTTCCACCTATTTAAACAGCATGGTCCTATAATCCCAAGAGCTTAACACTGTAACCTCTTAAAGCAAAGCAAGGATCAGGATCACCAGCAACCTGTGACACAGATGGCCCTCTTAAGAAATAAATGACCTCACATGTCCTTAATGGACTGTTGTTCATGTTCTACTATGCTAATGCTCCACATAACAGGACCTTCAGATGCAGTAATGGCCTGAAAAAGGTCTGAAATGGCACAGTCATTTGATTTGCTGCATAAAGCGCAACATTTCTTTGTCTATTTGTGTTCTGTGTGGAAGTAAAACGAACACAGGAACAGGGGAAAGCAGCAGTTGGGCTAACAACATAATTTGTTGGACAGAATGAAATGGTTTTGAGGAATAAGACAGTCTTCATTTCTCCTCCTTTGCAATTTATTGCACCGTTCACGGTCAAAGGCAGGAAAAGGAAAATGCTCTTCATTCAGAATATACATGAATCTGTTTATCTGGCTCTTTCTCTCCCACATTCTCTCTCTCTCTCTCTCTCTATCCATATCCCTTTGCAGCAAATTACTGAGGGTCAGAGAGCTGCAGAGGAGGGTCTTGGAGACATTGTGGATCCCATCTGTCTCTCTGGAAAGTTAAAAGCTTTGTTTTCGAAATGCCTTCGTTGATGGAGGTGGGCAATTTGCACCGTGAGGGGAACGAGGGAGAGGCAGTAAATTGGAAAGAAAACAAGGGCTTTAAAGCAATACCTTCAGTCCCACTTCTTCCTGTCCCCTTTTCTGACCACATCTGTACTGCTCAGAGTCGCCAGATTTCAGGGGGCATGAAAACTCAGCGTCTTCCCCCTGTCCAGTTAATGGAGTGGTCTGATTACTGGAGCTTCTGATCGCGGAGGCTTTCAGCTCACTGGGAGACAATAGCAGCTTACGATCGAGTCAGACAGGACACAGCTGCAGTGCTTTGGGCGTGCTCCCTCCTCCTCAATCACTTCCTCATTCCTCTCTCCTCGGGTGTGCTTCTGACCCCCGACTCGCCGCGGAGACGCGGAGGAGGTGGAGGAAGCCATCGAGTCGAGTTGATTGACATCCCTCAGGGAGCGTGTTGACGAGCGCGCCCTGCCCTCCGAGCGGATGGGCTCTGTTGCCTGTCAGGGTGACAGGAGGAGGCCATGTTTGTTGGCTCGAGATGTCCTCTCCTCTTCCAGCCCAGCAGATTGTTATCTTCAGACTGCTGTGCCCTCCCAGCTACGGGAGGAGCCTGCTGGGGAATACGAGGCAACAACATGATTTGATTTCTGTTATTTTTTGCAGCAGAACCTGTTTTTTTTTCCTTCCTTTCTTTCTTTTCTTTTTTTCCTCTGCTCACAGCTATATGAAACCAAGCCTGCCATTGCCCAATAACTCCCCAGTGAAATGAAGAGCACACCTCTGCTGCAGCTACACACAGACGCAGACTCACAGACATGCTCTCATAAACACACATTCGTGCAGCTTGTAGAGACGCATTATTTACTCTGCTTTTTCATGCTCAGTTGATGTAGCATGGTTCTCCAAGCTCAAGGTCGAAACTTTGCTGGATTTGTGTTCTTGCGAGAATATTTTTAGATGCTTCTTCTTTTCATGGAGACAAATTTCATGTGGTTATTCGAGTTCAAGATCAGGTTTATTTATATAGTGATTTTTAAGCCACATTAAGTTGCATTTCTATCTTTAAATATCAGCTTTAAATTCATTGAGATGCTCCACTGGCTTGTGACTAGTGTCTCTGTCGTTGGTACTCCAGGCTCTGCGCACTCCAAGCTGCACAATGTAACTTTGGAGAAGTGGGCTGGGCAACTGCATGATGACGTAACCCGAGTCTTATTTTTGTAAAATCCTGAATTACTCTATATTACTCTACTGCCGCAGTCCATAGGCTTCTTTCACTCTTAGTAAGATTCTGTATCTCACAAAAAGTCCAAATGCATGTAAGCCTGCCCTTCTTGAGGGGTGGATCAGAGCTTGAATTATACATCTTGACTGTATGGAGACCCAGGAGCAAGAAATACCAATTCTTGCATAAAGCTGTTTTAACAGCAGACATTGGGTGTTTTATCAGTAGCAAGAAGAATGGACTTGTGTTCTTGGGTTACCTTGTGGAGAGAACACCTGTTGAGAAGTGGTGTGCACTTGCTATTGCACAATACAATGAGGCTAGCCTAGCCGATAATCTGGACCATTTTAGGACCAATTTGCTGTTCTTGACATTTGCAAAAAGTGATCGTAAACAATGACCTTCCCAGGTATCCTGTAGAGTGTGGTGCCTGAAAAACTGTCAAACCAACCAAGCTTCAAGTACAGCTCGGCTTGACCCGCCATACCTTAAGATCCACAGAACACAAGCGTCCAGGCTTTTTTTCTGTCCTGCACCAAAGTGGTGGGGCTAACTAGCTGAGGTTCTTGAGTAAACAGTAAATGACTTTTGTAGGTCACTTGTTAGTTTGTGCAGAAGAAGTTAGAAGTTAACCTATAGCTATGTCTTCACCTTATGTGTGCAATGCTTATAAAGCTATATGTGTGTATTCACCGCAAGCTCACATTGCAGCTTGCAAGCCCTGGTGGCCTTTTTTTTTACAGCCATGGTTTCATCCATTCTTTTCTTTTTATTGGCCTTTTCTGAGCAAAAAACACTCACCACTAGCATTGCAATGGTTTCTCTGTCATCTGCTATGCTTATTACAGTTTGCGAAAAACTCCCATCTGTTCTCAAAATATAGAATCTCCCATGAGGTTTTGAGGATCGGAGCTGTCGGTTGGGTTTGCATAATTTTAAAGTGTGTGGTGTTTCATTTAGGGCAAAATGTGTAGTGTGGGGGCTTTGATGGCTAACAGCGATCAAAGGTAGAAATTCTATGAAAAAAGATTATTATGTGTGGGGTCTCTCACATTTTCACATCGGTTAAGATGTTACAAATCCTGGAATGTTGGGCCCGGCATAAGGCTACCTCAAGGAGCGTATACAAGCCTAATAAACAATTGTTGTTTGTATCAGATAAAAGAAAAAATAGTTATTACTTTACTACCCATTTCTTGTCTCATTTTTTAAAAGCAGAACCAGGTTCGCTGTTTGTTCTTCTTCTATTGGGCTGATGGCTGTTGGCAGACCAACGCGGGGTGCATTACCGCACCGTTTTAAGTGGCACCATTTATTTAACACAAGAACTAAAAAACTGATAATTGTGGGTCTGCTCAGCATCTTCTGCCATCGGATCAGTGCTGAATTTGCAATGAAGACTGGGTATTTCCATTCCTTCTTATTAGCAAGTCACCAACCAATGCATATTTGGTTTTCAGGGTGAAAAAAGAACACATCTGAGAACTTACTCAGACTGAAAATAGTTCTTTTGTGTATTGGCATGCACCTTGGACAGTGGAGGACGACGTCAGACAAGAACACGAGGACGGTGGAACACATAAGAATGCAGATTTGAGAAACGACTATTGACACAAAGCAGATTTACAAAGATCCAGGTCTGAGCCCCAAGTGAGCAAGCAAGTGGTGACAGTGGCCAGTAAAGGAAAGAAGAAACTTTCAGAAGAACCGAGTCTAATTCTCCACAGAATTGTTCAGATTAGACCATTAAAACTAGAGATTAACATTAGGCGTCGTATCAGGGGGGATGGAGATCAGCATCATTTTTGTATGAGTCTACGGAGGGGGATGAGTGAAACATTGTGGCTTGGCTGGAGGGTAAATGACATGCAGGTGACCCTGTGATGGTAGAGCATTCTGAGGATGCTCGGTTGTGAATGTTTCAACGGGCTGTAGTAAACAGCTCTCTGGCCATTCATTATCCATGGAGATGCACCACACTCGTAAACCCTCTTACTGTTCCCAGGCAAACCAGCCAATAAGACACCTGTATGGTCACCTGGCAGAGTCATGCACTGCTGAAGCACTGAGCAATGTAGTGCGGGTCCAGCAGTTTGGGAACAGATACGACAGCAGCCTTCACACACTGTGGAGTTACTGTGTGCAAACTGGTGGAACTGTCAGGCGACTGGGGACAGAATACAATGAGGACTGAGTGCGACTCAGCTAAGAGAGAACATATGAACAGTACATGGTTGAAAATCTGAACGCCTTATTTTTCATGTAGCAATAGAAATACAGCCTTTATCATTGAGTAATATGTAATATTGCAGAAGATAATAGATATAACAGATTATCATATCTGGTTGCATAGTTCTCTAACTCGTAGCCTCTCTATTTGTGTAAAATCCTGTATTACTCTATATTACTCTACTGCTGCAGTCCATAGGCTTCTTTCACTTTCAGTAAGATTCTGTATCTCACAAAAGTCCAAATGCATGTAAGCTTGCCCTTCTTGAGGGGTGGATCAGAGCTCGAATTATACATCTTGACTGTATGGAGACCCAGGAGCAAGAAATACCAATTCTTGCATAAAGCTGTTTTAACAGCAGACATTGGGTGTTTTATCAGTAGCAAGAAGAATGGACTTGTGTTCTTAGGTTACCTTGTGGAGAGAACACCTATTGAGATGTGGTGTGCACTTGCTATTGCACAATACACAGTGAGCCTAACCTAGCCAATAATCTGGACCATTTTAGGACCAATTTGCTGTTCTTGACAATTGCAAAAAGTGATCATAAACAATGACCTTCCCAGGTATCCTGTAGAGTGGGGTGTCTGAAAGACTGTCATCTAATGAGAGCCGAGCTGAAGGGAACTCGTCAGTTTGTGCGGAAGAAGTTAGAAGTTAACCTATAGCTGTATTACAGATAATCATATCTGGTTGCATAGTTTAACAGTCTCTTTTTTCATTGTTTGGCCATGTTTAGCCATTCACCACTGCCTGAACTACATTACTATTGTTATACATGTATTTAGAATCAGTTCAGCATTGCTGATAAATTGCTTTCGGGCCCCACCCACAGTGTTAATAATGCAAAACCAGATGTTATCTGAACCACTCTTGGATATTCCGTGAACATTAAATCATATGAATTCAAACAGTGACAATTATAAGACAGAGAGAATTAACCCTTAAAGAGTGCAGTCCCACCAGTGTGATCAGAATGACGAATAGCCCACAGCTCTACAGTGCGTTACTGCCACTGCCCTACAGCTTAGTTAAGGCCTACTTGAAACCCCCCAGCCACACCATTCTCACCACAGCGGACGCTTGTGTGTGCCCAGTGACCTTTGTTTTTTTTTTGAAAACCAAAATACGATCACCCTAATGAACAGTACAATTATAGAATCATGCCAAATACTCCCTCCAGGGTTTCCACGTATCCTGGAAATGTAAAGAAATTTAAAGGAAATGTATTCATTCAGTCATGGAAACTTCTGGAAAATGAGGATATTTACCTGTTGAGTTCCTGATGCCCTGTTTATTGAAGCATGTGATTCTGTTCTGTCATGTGGACAGATAGCCTACACTGGTGTTATGTCTCACAGTGTATTCGTTTACTCATTATACAAATTATTGTCAAAAATGAATAGCGCATTTCGGAACTTCTTAACACACTTCATATCTAGCCTAAGTCTAAGCTATATTCAGTGTATCTACTTGACACTTGCTTCCAGCTTTGTTCTCACATTTGGTAAAAAAAACAAAGGATTTACAGTGGGATTGTAGATTGTAGATGCCTTGTAAGTGTAAATGCCAGGTAAGTGTAAATGATTCTCAGTTGAAAGGAACACTACATCTAACTCTTATCCTAACCTTATCCGTTCCCCATTTAGGGTTAGGTTTAGGGTCAGATTCCCCAAAGAATCATTTACATTCGACTCAGGGTTCAGATGGATTTAATGAATATTCAGTTTAATGTTAGTTGAATGTTAGATGAGTATCTATGAGGCATCTATAATGGACCATCCAAATAAAGAGACCAAACGTATGAGGCTTTTAATACACATTTAATGTATGAAAGTCATGGAATATGTCCTGAAAAAGTCCTGGAACATTTTTTGTCCCTCTGAAAGGAGTTCAGCATGACTTGTGGCTTCAATGTAAAATGTCACTAGGGAGCAAGGGTTTGCCGTCGTCCTTTAATATTTAACACAATTCTCGTCTTCTTCTTCTTCATCTTTCATGCTTTCCCACATTGCCAGAAAGTAAAGCGATGGTGCTAATAGGAGGGAAGTTCAGGCTTTAGAGCAATTATTCATTCCCACCCTCTCACAGGAGGGTTTCCATTTTTGTTAACCCTGCCCCCTCCGGCTGCTCCGTCTGCTGCCACAAATCAAAAAGCACTTAATTAACAGATAACCGGGCGAGTCTTAAAGTTTACTTTCCGCTCCCAGCTGATGGCCGGGGCAGCAGAGAGCGCAGCTGAAGGCCACGGAGCTGTTAAGCTCGCTCTGCACACACTTGCTATGCTGTACACACACGTAGCAAAGCCAAGCCTTCTACAGCGATCGCGCTGTCTAATAACAGTTTGTAGCATGTGGAACAAGGTCATTCCTCTGTGTTGTGCCTGCAGACAAAGTGGGCCGTCGTGCATGGCAAAGCGGTGTAATCTGGAGCTGAGGCTCATCTGGGCTGAAGGACTAGTGTCTGCTATTGTGTACTCTGTTGGCAGTGGACATTCATTATAGCTGGAGAAATTGCTTTGGGGACACACTGTGTGAAGACAGGCTCAACTGAAACAGATGTACGCCGGGCACGAAGGGAGGCGGAGGGAGCATGCGCCACACATTTACCCCCACTGGATCTAATGCTATTATAACGTATTTCTCTCTTTTTGTGCACCCAGCATATGGGACGATACAGTCAGCAGTTTTGCCGCAAAGTTATTACAAGTGCCCCATAGCCATACCCATCAATCATGGCCAATTTCTCATCTATCTATCTTAGGAGTTCCCAGATATGCCAGTCCAAAATGTAAAAATGGAGAAACGTTTTCTTTTCTTTTCTTTTTTTTTTAATTTACAATCTAAGTGCTTTTTAAATTGAAGCCAGTCCGCAGAACCCTGGTGGGAATATTCATATCCATTCTTATGAAATATTAATTGAAACACAAGAATTTCCTTGTATTTTAATTACCTATTTTATACTCTAGATACAATAAAGATTTGGAGCGCTTGCTGCTGAAAGGTGACTCGGTGAGCAGTTACAGAGATTATGGTGAATAATTAAAATCTCTTTGGTTGTTTTGTGGATTGGAGGAGGAACTAGAGAGAGAGAGAAAGCGAGAGAGAGAGATTTATTCAGAGTCGAGAGCCTCAGCCATTAATTTTTTAATGCGGCCCAAAGCACCTGTGTGGAGTGTTGGCATGTTTTATTGAGAGAATCGCTGTTTTTTTCCAAGATCTTCTGCCCGAAAGGTCCAGCTCACGGGCCTCCCTGTAGGATCTGGGTTATACTCTACGCATCCTTGCAAATAAAGCCGCCTTCAGTTAGCCACTGATAAACGACCCTAATGAGCTCCTGCCGAAGCCCAGACAGTGAGCACTTTCACAAGCTTTCCTTTGAAATAAATGTCAGGTGACAAGGAGGCTACAGATCCTTGACACCACGCGCAAACGGAGACAATGTCATTATTTCTAATTCAGGCCGGAGGATGTTCCTCCATCATTGCGGATTCGTTCTTGTCTAGTTTGGGGAGGAAGAGGAGTGGCGTGTGGGATGTGTCCCCCAAGGCATTTGTGCCTGTGTGTGTTCTCTTCTTGGCAAGAGCTGCTGAGCGCATGAGGAGGGCGCTGTTCTTGGCTCATTTACATTGATGGCCAGGCTTTGCCTTTGCTGGCATTTTCAGCAGCCATTGATCCACTGCCTGCCTGATTAATCTTCTATAACGGGATCAGCAGTCAATTAGTGTCTGAATTTCACTTTGAATTCTGTCCATGCTTCACCTTCCCACCGACCGTTTGCCTGCGAGGGCCAGGAACTTTCCCTGTTTATCATTTATAGCACGCCTGCCAAATATTTGCCACCACTATATTTACTCGTTCCTCCACTCCTCCTTCTGGGATTAGGTGTGATCTCACCGGAGTGGCCGGAATATCACTTAATGTGGAGTTGTCTTTTTGTTGTAGCAATGCCACCTAGTCTGTTCTAAATGTAGCTGTGTGTCCAGAACCACACTTTCCAGGCAGCCCCTCTGAGAATTAATATGTGGCACAGGCAGAGGGCACACCTGGAGGCGAGCAAGGACCGGAGCTAGCTAGCACGAGGCTGGATCGGTTTTCTGAGGATTCAGCGGTTATGAGAGAGGAACAAGAGAGAGGGCTGATGGAGGATAATGACAGATGGTGCTTTGGTCTCCTCTCCACATAATGGTCATGTGCGGTCTGAGTGTCAGAAGGGAGAGCTCAGATGCTCTCAGGCCAGACAGATTCTGGTTTCACTCAAGTCAAATACTGCTTAAATAAACATGGGCTATCTCACTGTGTAATGTCAGGTAGCGTCAGTGGGTACAGCATTAGTAATTGCACCAATGTCATCTATTTGGAGACCAGTGTGCTATGTTATTAATAATCGCTCTTATGATCATAACAGAATATTATGACCACCCCTGATTTGGAATGAACTCAGCCCCATTTACAATAAAGGAGCAGTTTGTCGTTCTATAATTCCGGACTGTACACAGGAGCAGGTATTATTTGGGTGGTTGGTCATTCTCAGCACTGCAGTGGTATTGACATGGTGGTTGTGTGTTAGTGTGTGTGTAGCGCTGGTTCGAGTAGGTCAGACACAACGAGTGGCGCTGCTATGTTGTGGTCGAGTTCCTTCCAAACCAGGGGTGGTCATAATATTCTAATACTGTATGACTGTGTATATACAGCTGCAGGCAAAAGTTTGGAAACCCTTGGCCAAATGACACATTTTGTTATATTTTGTTATATAGTGTCTGTACCTAGTCAAACATTCAGCTAATCCTAATGCACTGTTACTCTGTCTCTCATGAATGTGGCCTTGGACACTGTACAGAATCAGTGCTTTCTAACATCCTCTTTGGCATAAATCACAGCTTGCAAATGTTTTTTGTAGAAACTAAAAGTCTAAAACTAAAAGAATTCCTGTAGTTGGACTTTTTTCCCACTCGTCTTTGCAAAGGGCCTCTGAGATATTCTTGGGCCATCTTGTATGTACAGAGCATTTAAGGTCAAGCCACAAATTGTCAATGATATTATTGTAAAAGGACTGTGTAGGGCATTTAAAAAAGCTTGTTTTGTAGCATTTTCCTGTTTTCAGCTTCAGCCTTTCAATAAATGCTTTGACATTTGCATTCAGGATTTGCTGGTATTTTGGTAAATTTGCTAGTAATTTCTGGTAATCCACTCTTTCCTCCACCCCTGCAATATTGCCAATGCCACTGGCAGCAACACAACCCCAAACAATGATAGATCCACCCCATGCTTCACAGTTGGCATGGTGTTCTCTTCATAAAATACACTTCCTTTTTTTCTCCAAACCCACCTCTGCTGACTGTGGAAAGAAAGTACTTTTTATACTTCATCAGTCCACAGCACATGTTTCCAACACTTGTCTTGTCTGGATGTTCTGTAGCAAAGGTTTTGATATGAGGTTGCATGTAAAGCTAGATTTTTTGGTTTGTGCAAGCAACCACCACTCTCAACTTAGAAAAACCTTCCTGCAGGTTCTTGGCAGTTTGATTTGCCTTTCTTACCTGCATACCTGATGAGATCTTACCAGCATACACAATCCAGGCAGTTGATTAGAGGTCATTGTTGTTGAGTGTTAGCACAGTGTGTGAGTAGTCTGTATCACTTGGAAGTTTGATTCAGCTTACAGGTTCTAACTACAATTGGTGAACTGCATCAGGCATGTTTTGTTAATCAATCCTGTCAAAATATCTGAGCCTTTGCAACATTTAGGGTGTCCAGACTTTTGCACAAGCCAATGCTTTGTAGTTTTGATATTATTACGAAGCTTAAATAATAATAATATTAGTTTTATTAATAATTATTAATTACTATTAATTATTAATAGTCATATGTGCATTTGTATATCTGGACTCATGTTGCGATGGCAGCAGCCTTCTTGAGATCAGAGTGGCAATTTTATTTTCTTCCGATGTCTCCCAGGTGATCCAGCGCAGAGAGGATGGCTCCATAAACTTCTACAGGGACTGGGCTGCTTATCGCGAGGGCTTTGGCAAGATCACAGGGGAACATTGGCTCGGTAAGCTCTCCTTTCATGCTAGCCAGCAAGAAATACTGTACAGAGAAATACAGAGAGGCCCAGTTTAGCTTCAGTCCAGTTGCAAGTATGAGAGCTATGTGCGGGCAGCTGGCGAGCATTATCCACAATCAAGTATATACAATTAAGGGCTATAACTGTCCATCAATTTTTTTGTCTTTTTTGGCACTTAATTTGAGCCTTATCATTTACATTCGCTTTCGTGGTGGCAATGATGATGATGATGTGCATTTTAAACATGCTTGTTCTATTTGGGCAAACCAGATTAGCAGTGATTCCTGAGTAAATGGAGAAATTATTGCTGTTCTCAAAAATGACTGTTGATGATAAGTGTAATTTACTGAAGAGAGATTAACTGCAATTAGTGTCCTTGAATTGCCGTAAAGACACACAAAAGCTCGCTGAGTAGATTTTCCACCTCCCCACTGGGCAGCTAACAGTATTTTGATGTTGATAATTGCTCCAAATTCATACCTGTCGGCATTCATCTGGGAGAATTACACTGATTTTTCCAGCCACTGAAAAACACATTTAAAACAATGTGAATTCAGTCTTTTTAACATGGACACACATGGTGTCCTAGCAGCTTCCAAATAGGACTTTATTCAAATTCACCTCAGTTTTAAACATGCATTTATTCTTCACTGAATCATTATCCTGTGCCAATGTTTAACTTGCCTTGCTTTTGTTAAAGAGAGACATTTTGGTACCATGTATTTGAAATCAGGTATTTTACATTCATTTAGTGCTATTATATAATGTCAACAAAGTAAGCTAGTGGAAAGTGCAACATTTCTGGTGTTTTGTGGAATACATTGTTTCCTCCAACCATGCAATTGTACCAGTGCCACTGGCAGCAACACACTCCCAGGGCATGGATAAGCCATTCCCATGCTTCACAGTTGACAAGGTGTCTTTTGGTTGGTTGGTGTGGTGCAACAGATAACACCACTACCGGCCAGTGAGCTACCACACCATGTGGGAGGCTGGGGTTCAATTCCTGGTCTAAGTGGCTATGCTGCACTACACCAATAAGAGTCCTTGGGCAAAACTCCTAACACTACATCGGTCAGGTGTTTTTAATCAGAGGGGTGACAGTCAGATGTAAGTGGCCCTGCTTTATTTAAAGCACATGAATCTTCACAACACATGTTTATGGAAGTGTGTGCCCAGAAGAAGAGCTATAGGTTGGAAAATAAAGACAAATAAAGATCACACTAAGAGCAAGGAGTGTAATAGTCCACAAGGTCACTGAGGAACCCAAAGTAACTTAAAAGCAACTAAATGCCTTTGTCACATTAACTAATACAGTACATTGGTTAAAGAAAAATAGTTGTGTAGTGTTTTGGAATGAACAAGTCTAAATCCTGACCATAATCCAATAGAAAGGTTTGTGGAAGGGTCTGAAGCAAGCGGTTATTGGGAGAAAACCCACCAACATAACAGAGTTGAAGCTGTTTTGTACAGAGGAAGGGCTAAAAGTCGATGTGCATGACTAATCAAGTGTTACCAGAAACGTTAAGTTGCAATTATTGGTGCACAAGGGGGCACACCAGATACTAAAAACACACATTTTTGCCACTTACATATATGAAAAATGGGATTTTCCTTAATCAATTATTATTATTATTATTATTATTATTATTATAGTCAAATATTTCTATCCATTTTTTATATGGTTCTCCTCATCTACTTTTACAACTTAAAGATCTGATAAAGATTTAGGTCAAATTTATTCAGAAATGTAGAAAATTCTTTCCACCTGTGTGTGTATGTATGTATGTGTATATATATCTTTTTTTTTTTCTTTCTTCTTTTTCTTTTCTTTTCTTTACATATTTATTACACATTTTAACTTGCTCTCTGCTCTGTTCTGTGTTTTTACACCCACAATGCTATTATAAAATTTGCACTACTGGTAAATGCTAACTGCATTTTATTGCTTTGTGCTTGTACTGAGCAGTGACAATAAAGTTGAATCTGTAGTGCAAAGGTAGGAAGGTAACAAAAATAGTCTTCCGTAATATTCATTCTCGCTGACTCAGTCTGTGATCTGTCCAGTTGCTTTCAGTAGCCGAACAGTATTACATGCCTTATCGTTTTTTCCACATATGCCCAGCTTATATAGAAAAAAGCATATCTCTGTGTTTTCCAGGCTTTGACAGACGACTGCAGGGAGAAAAAAGAGCGATATGGTTTGTTTGTGTGTATGTGTGGCTTGCACATGTGCGTGTGATGGACGGTTACTCTGAGACGCCTCCAACATAAACAAGATAAATGGCATTTTCTTTTATTTACTGCAAGGTTGCCTCTACTTCATCAGCAGCAGAAGATGGAAAAAGTCTCGCACAGTGACAGGGTTGATCCGCTCTGGGTTTTAGCTGCTTCTGCCTGACACCACTATTTCAGGAATGGAGCTGTTGTCTTATTCCGGGCTGTTCGGCAGGCAGCACGACATGTGAGGGGACGCAATGTGTGTTACGGACCGTCTGTGTATGTGTGTGCGCCTTCGTGTTTTTTTTTGGTTTTTTTTTTTTTTTTAGTCTAAGGCACCAATAATGTCGAGTGACAGGCCTGTCAGGGAGTGACATCTCCCCGAGATTGACAGGCTCAGCAAGAGGAGACGAGAGGAGGCTAACGTCCTTCGTTCGCTCCTGCTGCGGCTGGAAATGACTTTTCCCTCTGCCTGCTTGTTCTTGGCTCCTGCACCGTAAGTAAAACTGGCCTCTAGCACTTGGCTTGCAGCAGGCTGGGCGACGACATGCCACCCGTGTTGGTGACTGGAGGGGCCGGTCCCTGCGGGAATGCCCAGGCACAAGCACTCCTCTCTAGGGTGAAGAGGCTGATGGCCCTGCCTGATGGTGGAGTCAAGCTCCAGAATGCCTGTGCCGTCAGTGAAGATGAGACTAAACCTCCCACGCTCTCTGATCAATAAGAGACACGAGGGAGCTGGGGACAATTAACCTCTGGGGCCAGAGAGATGAGCTGGAGAAGCAAAAGAGGGGGGAAAAAAGAAAAACATCAACAATGCGCAGCCGTCAGGATGAGGTGACAGAGGGAGAGCAGAGGCCACAGCCCCCTGAGCAAAGACAATCTTCTAGGAAGAGAGAGAGTCAGAGAAAGAAAGAGAGGGAGAGATCTATCATACCTCTTAAAAAGGGGGATGACAAATACAGTTCAAGACGACAACACAGCTTGAAGTTTCACAACATTGCGGAAACTAGAAACTCTGCCACGACTGATGGGGAGTATTCAAATGGGGATCGTTTTAGTGGCGCATTAGCAATCAGCAGGAAATACACAAACGCACAGAAATGTAAGTCGAATATTGCGGAGAGAAATGAATATTAATGGGAGACAGTGTATTTTTGTGTCATCAAAGGGGAAGGTTTGCATTACCATTCCATAATTCCATAATTTTCTTTTGTAGTGTATTAGCATATCCATTCAAAATCAAACTAGCAGAGCACTATAAATAAACTTTGCCTTTTATCAGTAATTTTGCAATAAATCAACTCAAAACCGTTATAATAAGTCATCCCCACTCCCTCAGAACCCTCCCAGATATTTACACAGAGTGCTAATACAAAGCTCAAGTGCTCATCAAAAGTGCACTCTTGCTCTCTCTCTCTCTCTCTTTCTCTCTCTCTCTTTCTCTCTCTCTGTCTCAGCCTCTTTCTCTCGAGTATCCACACAGGCACGCACGCACACACTTTCATGAATCTGTGGTGTGTGAGAGGGATTTTAAAAAGCCTAGCTTCTTGGCTTTGTTAGATTCCCATTTATGAGCTCTTCTTTACTGGTGTGCTCTGGTATATGATGACCAGCCCCAAAAAAGACGACCTTAAACTTTATCCCCCCGGATCCTGTCTGGAAAAGAAGAAAAGAGTGTTCGCAATCGCGTTAACCTGATCCCGGACGCGTCCCCGGAGCCATCATGCAGCAGGGCTGAAATCCAGCCCAGTCCTGCATCAGCACAACCCCAGAACCTTAATCCATAATCTCACTGATTCAGACCGGCCCTCGCTCCCTGACAAACACATTGACGAGGTCAGAGGTCAGCACTGTGATCCGGTCAGAACACAGTTGCCGCCTCCGTTTCCTTGTTTCGGATGTAGAGCTTCATCCGAGAGAGGAGGTCTACAGCATCAGGTTGTGGAAAAGGTCTTACGGTGCAGTGCTTTGGCAACAGCGTGAAGAATAACGTTGAAGAGGCCACATCAGACGGCGTTATGCCAGAGTTTTGCAGCAGTAATGATCGTCGATGAGGTCAGAGCTCAGCACGATGATCCAGTCAGAACACAGCTGCTGCCTCCGCTTCCTTGTTTTTGGGTGAAGAGCTTCATCCAGAGAATCAGGTTGTGGAAAAAGGTCTTATGGCGCAACGCTTTGGCGGCAGCGTGGAAAGGGTCGTTATGGAGGACGCATCAGAGCCGTTATGCCAGAGTGTTGTTGCGATAATGACACCAGCAGTGCTCGCTGATGCCTCGGTGCGTATTGAGCGGGAGCTGAGAGGTGACGCCTCATTGCTCATTAGCAACCGTGTTGAATTTTCAATAAGGTCTCATCAGTGGTGCTTTTGGGTTCCCTACGGTATTAAAACAACAACATCCAGCAGTGTGGTTTGATTATGCACTGTGGTTGTGCTCTATCATCCCAAAATGTTTCATGTTCAAAGCTGTCGCAGTGCCCAGTTGTTGGTCCTCTATAGATCTGTAAACTTTCATTATGCAAGAGTATTTTGTTATTAAGTGCCGGATGAATTCTTGGGCTGTCAAGTGAGTAATAAGAGAAATCATGATTAATAACACATATTCCTTCCTCCAGACTTCTCCATGGATTGAAAATTAAAGTGCTCATTACATTTCCATGGCCTGTTTCTGCTACCGGCAGAATCATAACATTAACTACAATAATACATGTGCCCCCTCATTTCTTCCATGGGCTCACATACTGCAGTTTAATGTCTAGTAATACACTGAAAAACACCAGACATATTGAGAGTTATCTACTCGATCATACCAGAAAAACAGTTCCACTGCTCCACAGCTCAGTGCTGGGGGGCTTTATACCCCTTTAGCCCACACCCGACATTAGCCAGGTGCTAATAGGTTCATGTTAATCTGCTTCAGAGTCCTGTTCTATTGGCAATTCTTCTCTAAAGCGACTAGACATTGTATGTGTGTGTGTGTGTGTGGGTGCTTTTGCACATATGTGTCAGCAATGGGAGCGCAACATTCATTAGAAGGGGTGTCCACAAACATTTGGACTTAGTAGTATATTTTTGTTGTGAAATAGTACGAAAAAGAGGGGACTAATGTTCCTGTAATAGCTGGTGTTAATGTGATTATTTATAAATACATGCTTTTTATAAAATACTTGATTTCAACAGTTTTTTATTTATGATTTATACATACACATATATTCTGAGTGGGGTGAGTCTGCCTGGGCAACAGCTGATATTACTGGCTTAAGGCATTAAACGCTGATGTTTATGACTGGCATTAACAGCTGGTACACTTGTAATTTTATGACTATATTTTATAGATTGGTGAGGCCCACAGTTTTGTTTCAGGAGCATCCTAAAACAGATTTAACATTGGGTTTATCCCTTCTGGGGTGACAGGGCAACGTTGGTTGGATGTTTTCTTTCTGGACCTGATTTGATCTGAACTCTCAACCTAATGCTACCTTTACTGGGCTACTAGGCTAGTGAGTTACCTGCACTTACCCAACTGCCACAGAGGTAAACGTGTTGGGCCTCAGGTGCTTTTGTTTTGCCTTTATTGTGCATCGTTGTCAGGCTGCAGTGAAACGCTACCTCGACTATATGAGCACGCAAACGTCGTGTTTTGCATGCTGACTTGACTATTGCAATCGTTGCTTTCTTGAGTTATGCT